>NC_065452.1:124083504-124390628 GCF_917563875.1 Diabrotica virgifera virgifera
ACATCCGGCACAGAGTAACAAAAGAGCCCCTACCATTATTTTTCGTCAATTTGGAACCAAAAACAACAATAATAAAGTTTTTAATGTGGAATTTATATACAATACCAGAATTGGAGTAGAAGCTCCGAATTGCTCCTGCAAACTTTTCAATCAAAGACGCTGCGCATGATAGCGAATGCACCATGGTACGTTTCCAATATAACTTTCCATAATGACCTTGGGATACCATTCATCCAAGATGTTATTAAACTACAGCCAAACAAAGCCCAAGAAATAAATTTCGCCCATGAAAGTCAAACTATTCAACAACTCTACCAGCCGCCACTTGTGGGAAGAAGACTGAAAAGGACATGGCCAGAGGACCTAACTGATTAGGTGTATTGGAGAACCATCGATGGATGGTGCCCAAAGCATGTCAGGATTCAAGACTTTGCTACTATTTGCTAAATACTCTCTAATAAAATGATAAAAAAAAGAATTTTTAAATTGCAATTTTTTGGCATATATTTCATAGTGGAGCCGTCTTCCACCTGGGCGTGATGACGTAATCGATGATTTTTGTAAATAGGAATAGGGGTCATGTGGTAGCTCATTTGAAAGGGTCTTCAATCCTCTATTCACTATTATAAACATTTAATATCTCGATTTATATAGGGTGGCCAAAAAAATTATTTTTGAATTAGATTAATTTACGCAAAAAGAAGAATGTATGTAGTTTATTTAACTCAAAATGCATTCTATTGCTGTCCGAAAATAAAAAAAATGTTCATTTGGCAAAGAAACATTGCTTTTCGCTTAAATTAAATGTTCAAACTGCCAATATGTAGGTGGGGGGCAGTTTGTGATTTAATAAGCGGAATGAAATGTTTATTTGTGCAATAAATATTTTTTCTATTTTTGAGAGCAATAGAATATATTTTGAGTTAAATAAATTACATACACTCTTCTTTCTGCGTCAACAAATTTAATTCAAAAATTATTTTTTGGCCACTCGGTATAAAAAATGATATTATTGTTGCATTACTGAATCAAAAATTTAACACCCTTTCAAATGAGCTACCATACGACCCCTATCCCTATTTAAAAAAATTATCGATTACGTCATTAAGCACAGATGGATGACGTTACTAGTATGAAATATGTACCAAAAAATTTCAATTTAAACATAAAAATCGACCTGTTTCGTGATGTTTCTCCAAAATCGTCTATTTTAGAGAAAATTAATTTATTCCTTAATTTAGCCCCTCTCGTATTATATACAGAGTGTTTTATTGACAATTGTCCATATCGTAACTGAAGAAGCCTTAGCACAAAATACGAAGATTTAACCCAAAACACTTAAAATAAAATATATCTCCAACCTGTGTCTAAATGGATATTCTCTGAAACAAGTCCGTGAAATCAAATTTTTAGGTATAGTATTTGACTCACAACTCACATGGACTTCACATATCAACAATTTAATTCAATCCTGTCAACAACGAATAAATTTACTAAGAGTGTTATCCAATCATAAATGGGGTTCAGACACAACAATTCTCCTAAAGCTATATCAAACATTAATTAGAAGCAAGCTCGACTACGGATGCATGTGTTATGAAACAGCAAACAAAAATCAATTAAACAAACTGGATATCATTCAAACTACATTTCTACGACTAATTTTTGGAGCCTTTAGAGCTACTCCAATAAGAAGCCTTCAAGTTCTAACAGGAGAAATACCATTATACCTCAGAAGACAATACCTGTCACTATGCTACACTTCAAAAATTCTAAGGAAAATACCTTTCTCCCAAGTTTAGTATCGGAAGAACCACCAGAACAATACACAAATTACACCACCAAGGCAATACCATTTTACGAACGCATTAAACGATTACCGTATAGCATCAATCAAAACACTTTAGTATCTATAAAAAAAAATATTAGACACCCCCCTGGACAGTTTCTTTACCAACAGTAGACCTCTCCTTACATAATTCTAACAAACATTCACAAACCTTTCCTGAGATCAGGCTGCAATATCATACAAATTTACTCAAATACTCTTCTTACAAACTTTTCTTTACCGATGCCTCCAAAAGTTGCAACGGAATAGCTGCTGCTACTGTATCAGAAAACGTAATTTCCGCCACTAGATTATGATGGCTGCAGTATTTATACCGCAGAACTTCAAGGAATACTTGACGCACTAAATCATTGTAAAAATACAAATGAAAATCAAATACAAATATTATCAGATTCACTAAGTTCTTTACAGGCCATCAAACATGTTTATCCTACTCACATCAATCTATTTCTGGCGACTAGATATCGTTTAATAATTTATGAGCCCGCAAAATATACGCATCTCAATTATTGAATTGCCAGTTTCTTTCTATAGTGCAGTCACTGAAGGTAAAAATCAACTATGACCTTCAATTTCGGTAAATCTCCATTCATTTTCACGAAAATTGGTGAGCGAATTTTGATGCTATCAACTTTTTCTGGAGCTCATTTTTGATAGGTATTTCTAAGTACTTTGACAAGTATTTAGTACCTAAGTGTTATAAAATGCATCTCTTTCCCGTTATTTAAGCTTGAATCCTTAGATTTGAACAGTCGCAGAAAAAAATATACATTTAATTACCAATAACTTACTTTAAATTAACATTAAAGGGTTTTCAAGTAAGCAATTTATTATATTTTTTATTAGCTTCAATTTTAGTGATGAAAACTTTTTTGTAAAAATTTACAGTTTTTGAGTTATTTATGAAAAATCGCTTTAAAGCATGCATTTTCTTTCACAAAAATTAAAATATTTGATCTTTAATAACTCAAAAAGTATTGATTTATTAGTAACATTATATAACAAATTTTGCTTACAATTTGTTCCTCTCTCGATTTGTGGAGTTATTTTTAATAAAGTAATTTTCACCCCCGAGAAGGGGCGGTATCCACCCTCAGGGTAAAGGAGCAAGGTGGTACCATGTCACCTTTGTTTCTTGACGTATCCTCTAACCACTGACCAATTTTCGTGAAAATCGATGAAGGTTCACCAAAATTGAAGGTAATCGTTAATTTTTACCTTCAGTGACTGCACTAAACAAAATAAATTGCAATTTACTGATCTAAATGCGCGTAATTTGGAAGCTTATAAATTATTAAATGATATGTAGTCGCCAAATAATTAATTTAATGCATTTTAAGTACAACTTTCTCTTAAGCCGGGAAGATAGGGTGGTTTTCTTGCGAAGGGGTTGTAGCTCAATAATCGAAATGCACGTGATTTAATAGTTTATTCTTAGAGTATATAAGCTATAGGAATTATATCCGCAATACGATATATTTTAAGTTTTCTCAGCATTTTTCTCTTAAGTTAAATCAATAAAAGGGTTGTTTGAGGGTGAAGGGGATGAGCTCAAAAATCGAAACTATATCATTTCAAGAGCTCATAAATAGCTCGTAATCCTGCCGCAAAAACCGATTCAATATTCCTATTTTTAAGTATTATAAAGTATTCCCCACTAAAGTATTAAATTCCTGCTCAGTGGAATATGAAAGCTCATAAATAGCTCATAAATCAGGGCTATTTGTTTTTTAATTTTTGCAAGTGTTTTTGCAAGTGGGGGGGGGCAGCTCAACACGGGTAATACAGTGCTCTTCAGATAAAACTATTCACCATAAATAACTTTTGAAGCACTGATTTTTAGGAAGAGCGCAAAAATACGTCAAATAATACTTGAAGCGGGAGACATTATGCCATATTTAAGCTTGGTGGGAAAGTCACCCCCTCACCCCCGTACCATCCCTCAATTTTTTAAAATTACTACCACCTTTTTTTATTTGATATTTGGATTCTCCTCGTTGTACTGATTTCAAAAATGTATTATAATACATGATACTTATAGTGATTAATTTATGAGAAAAATAAATACAAAGGCAAGAAAACTGGATTAAAAAAAATATTTTTTTAACATTTTTTTTACAAACATACCTATAAAATAATAATATATTTTTCAAACAAAATTTCTGCCGTTTATTATAATACTATTGTATAGAGGTGAATGGCCGTCATTTTATACAATTTTATTGTAAAAATTTTAGGTAGTGAAATGTTCATTCTAAATGTTTGTACCTAATAAAATTGTTAAAAAACTAATTTTTTTTAATCAATTTATCTTGTTTTTGTATTTATTTTTCTCATAAACTAATATGTGTTATACATTTTTGCAATCAGTACAACGAAGATACTCCAAATATCAAATTAAAAAGGTGGTAGTAATTTTTAAAAAATTAAGGGGGGTGAGGGGGTGCCTTTCCCGGCCATCTTAAATATGGCATAATGTCCGGGGATGTAAGAAAATTACACCCAGTGCCTTTCATAAATAGCCTAAAAAAGAAAGTACAACACATCGGAAATTTCGAAACAGCTAAAGAAACTATCAGAAACCATCTTAAGTATGAGGCAGATCTATGGTTTGACAGCAAGGAGGAAGAATTTGACAGTTGGCAACAGTTTGAACAAAAGTTTTTAAACAATTTCTGGGGAAAAGTCCAACAAATGGAAATCAACAAAGAATTACCAAATTGGGAAATATAATGATCGGATGGGTATCTCAGAAAAAACATACCTACGCATTACAAATATACAATAATGTCAGAACAATTAGTCGTCAGAACAATTAGTCGAACTGATTGCAAGACGAAGAAACGCTAGAAGATCATATCACGTTGCAAAATTACAATCCCCCTTCAATTATTATTTGACGCATTTTTGCGCTTTTCCTAAAAATCAGTGGTTCAAAAGTTACTTAAGGTGGATAGTTTTATCTGAAGAGCACTGTATAGTCTTTTAAGTGCCTTTTACTTTTCAGTGTCGAGATCACAGTATATAGAGGTTCCACAGTAAAACCACTCCTCTGTCGGCACTTTGATCTCAAGAAGTAATACCGAATACCTTCAGTACGCAATTGGTAATTCACCAGTGGTTGATGCGGGTTTTCCCTGTTAAAATCCGTACGTTTCCGTACCATTGTTTGACGCAGCCATGTTGTAATTTTTAAACTAAAAAAGAATTTAGATGTGATAAACTTTTAATTTTAAGGGTTTTATACCCGATATCTGTGGCTTTTGCCCAGTATCCATGATTTATCATGTGAATTTTAACAATTACTCTTCTATGAAGGATTTATAAGAGGACGTAAGTTTTTTCAATCTTTTGTTTATAAAAAATCTCTTATCTTAAATGTCCTTTTAGGAAGCTCTGATGATGGCACGTTATGTGTTGAAAGTACTTAGCTGATTATTAAAAATTTTTTTACACACTTTCAATTTCTTTGAGAACATACAGCTGTTTGCCGGTTTGACCTATTTTGTTAACAGCAATTCTCCGGTAATTATCACAGTTGCTTTTGTCCCATCTTTTGTGTATTGTCGATATATAGGATATTTTCCACTGTTCTGGGAATTCCAATTTATTAATACAACTCTGAAACCTTTCAATCGAGAGTATAGCTTACCTGTTCCGTTTTTTATTAGTTCTCTAGTGATTTACAAACAACGTCCTTTACTTCTGTAAAATTTAGTCTGACGGGGGAGTCTTAAGCTATAATTTGGTCAATCACGTTTTAACTGATTTTACATTCTTCTCTTTTTTCCATTAGTTTGGTTGGAAAGTAGTCTTTTCATGTTTGGTCCGTTATTGGCGATTTTTTTCTTACAGATCAGTTATCTCACTCTAACTTGGAATGTGTAACTAGTTGTAGTGTAACTCTAACTAGTTTGTGGTAATTTTTCCTTTTTTGTTATATTTCCCTTTTTTCTGTATTTCTGTATCTCACTAATTTCTGTGTCTCACTAATAAGCCTTTTTGCTGTTATTATTGTTTTTTTTTGTTTTCCATTTGACCTACGGCTGCTTCTGGTTTTGCATGTATGCAACTTTTGACGTATTCGTATTGTTCTTCTATACTACCAAATTCATTTCTATTTAATTTATTATCTAACCCGTTTTGATATTTTTTCCGCTTGCTTTCTTGTTCTAATCTTTTTATATTATATCTATTTCTCTTAGTTCTTTTGTGCTGTCTTCTTTATTAGTTACTTCTAGTTTTCCTAGTAATTGGCGTAGTAAATTTGCCTTCAGCAAATAATGTTCCGAATGTAGTTACAAGTACCAGCATAAGGATTATTATTGATGCAGTGGAAAGTATAGCACATATGAAAAAGAACTGGACCGGACACATGGCGAAAATGAATGACGCTACGTAGACTAATGTATAATGAAGTGTCATCACAGACTTCAGGATTATAGAGGTCAGGCTAGGCCTTCGAAACGGTGGACGGATGATAGAAGGATGGTTACAACAAACTGGCTTTACTTGGCACAATATTTGAAGCACTGGAGATAACTGAGTGATGATTATATTATTTAGTAGTGGAGACTACAATCTGTTTGATGATGATAAAAAAATTAGTAACTACAATCTTCTTTGGAAGAGCCGATATAACAACATAAACGTACTAGCACAAAAGTGCAATATTTCAAATGATAACCTGGATATCCAATAAGATGAACTCAAGGTGATACAATTTCCTTTATGCTCCACCAGCACTGCCAAGTCGTCGGCATATGAAAAGTACAGGGGAAAAACAAGGAATGTCACTTTTTCATGAATTTTGGCTTTTCTCGCCTTGTGGTAGCAAAAACTGAGTACTATCGACTAGACTATCGATTCAGAACAATAACCAGAAAGATCAGTCTATAAAAATTTTCTAAGAATTTGTATCCAGGCGAAGGACCAGGATTGTCCGCATGCCACTGAACAAAAATATGGAATGTTAGCAGTTTTTTGGTGCATTATTAAATTAATAGGTTAATATAGATTAATATTATATTAAGATTATGGAATAAGAATTGCTAGAATTCTGCTAAGAATCTCCTTAGTAGTTTTTAGATATCATACGAATTAAACCTTTATTGGTGTTTATCTCAATATGCATAAAATGTGACATTCCTTGTTTTTCCCCTGTACTCTTCATAGTTCATATGCTATTGTCTGTATAACAATACCCAGGTCGATCTCCAAAATCTCATTGTACAGAACATTCTAAATCAAGGGCCCCAGGATGGAGCCTTGCGACACTCCCGAAGTGGTTTTCATAGACACACAAGGAGACCTAATTTCTTCGAAATGACTCCCTAACCCTCTGAAAGATATGTTCAGTACGTTAAATTAGCAAATCAAAACATTTAACAGTTCCTTTAAATGGATAATGCAAGAGACTCAATCAAAAATGGAAGATGAAACAGAGAAGTGATCATATGGATACTGAAAAAATCAAAATAACAAGAAGAAGACAAGATCAAAATGACGAGATGAGAACAAATCTGGAGATTACAATGGATGAGGAAAATGAATGCGTCAAAATTAGAAAAACCTTGAAGAGGCCTATGTCCAAAAATTAAGCACTTTGGGTGCTGGCAAATTGCGGCAGAAAATTGTCACTGTGGCAAAAGGGAAAAATAGCAAAATTAAAAAATGGAATATTGAAGGATCCAAAAGTCCAAAAAAGACACAAGAATATCAAAATACTCTCCAAATAAAACTCAACGGAGTCAAAGAGGAAGATACTGCAGATGAAGAATGGAGACAATTAAAAACAATAATAACGGAATCTGCAGAGGAAACTGTCAGAAAAGCCAAACGGCAAAGAAATGCGGAGTGGTATGGTGATGAATGCAGAACTGCAGTAGAGGAAAAAGGCAAGATAGGCTTAACCGACTTCAAAGAAACACAAGAAATAGCAAAAAAATTTATAACGAAAAGAGAATACAAGCGACTAGAATATGCAAAAGAAAAAAAAGAGAGGCTTTGAAAAAACAAGTACAAGAAATCCTAGAACATAACAACAGACACGAAAGCAGAAAATTCTATAAAAGAATAAAAAAAAGCACACAGTCATTTAGACTAAAATTAACAATATGCAAAGGTAAGGACGGAGAACTACCAACAGAGAAACAAAAAATTATAATGAGATGGAAAGAATACTTCGAGGAAAACCTAAATGCAGACAATGGAAATGGTCAAAACGAGACAATATATTATACGGCGGAGCAGCACATTGAAAATCCGAGTTATGAAGAAGTAGTTCAAATAATAAAGAAACTAAAAAACAGTAAAGCGCCAGGAACGGACGGAGTTTCGGCAGAATTGTTGAAATATGGAGGATCCGAATTCTGGTGAAGAATCCATTACCTGATAAAGTTGGTATGGACCAAGGAGCAAATGTCAGAGGAATGGGCAGTTGGTCTTATACAGCCAATATATAAAAAAGGAGATAAGAGGGAATGCCAGAATTACAGACCAATTACAGAACCTTGATTAGGCCCATAGTAACCTATGATTGTGAAACCTGTGTAATGACGAAAAAATATGAAGCCTAACTCAGGACATTCGAGAGAAAGATACTGAGAAATGTATATGGCCCGGTGCAAGAGGAAGACGGCACATGGCATGGAGAATCAGGAGAAACGACGAGGTTAATGAAGTGAATGAAGGGTATGATATTGTAAGATTTGTGAAAAGTCAAAGACTGTCATGGCTGGGACATGTTCAGCGACAAGAAGATATGAAAACTACAAAGAAGATATTATAGTGGAAACCGGTAGGAAGGCGAAAAAAAGGAAGGCCCAGGACGAGATGGTTGGATGACGTGGAAGACGACCTGAAAACCATGCATATACGACAATGGAGGAGAACGGCACAAGAAAAATCTGAATGGAAGGACATAGCCAGACAGGTAAAGACCCATCGAGGGTTATGATGCCAAAAGGAAAAGAAGAAGAAGGTGCTGGGAAATAATACTTTGTTTAGTAAATCTTGCTGGATACTAGATACGTAAAAGCAAAAAGAAATCTAAAGAACCGGAGGACTAAAGATTTCTTACGCTAGAAAACAAACTCTGGTTAGTACACCTAAATCCGAGCCTTCTACAATTTACAAAGCATAAATGGATAGACATGGGGGAATCTACAATATGCATTCCCCGACACGTCAATTTATCTAGGTAGAAATCCAAAGAATTTTGATTCCTAGTACTTAATTTGTGACTAACGAAGGTAATGAAAGACAGTTTAAGATTTAATTTTGTTTTAGAGACCACCACCATCTATTTATGTACATTTCATTCTTTTGGAATCATCAGAACAGCCCTGAACATTAGAAACAAACATCAAACATCAGAAACATGATACGTTTAACATGCATAAAAAGGTGAAATAAGCAGCTGGTCTTCAGAAATCCAACACAGCTAGCAAACTGCGAGACCAACAGGGGGATATCATCACAGACAAAAACCAAGAAATCTGCATATGGACAAAATACATACAAGAACTCTTTGATGATACTAGATCCGAACAACCTCCATCCTACATATGTGATGACCACTTACCAATCACATCAGATGAAGTGGAAAAAGCAATATCACAACTAAAAGATGGCAAAGCTCCTGAACCTGACAATGCATATTATGCTGAACTCATAAAACTATTAATTTAATACCGACGGTACTCAACGCCTAACAAAAATATTTAATGGCATATATTTGAGCGGAGTAATACCAAGTACATGGCTGAAGTCGACGTTTATTGCTTTACCAAAGAAAACAAAATCCGTATCCTGCAGTGATTTCCGAACCATCAGCTTAATGAGCCATATTTTAAAATTATTTCTAAAAATTATACATCAAAGGATATATAGACTGTGCGAAGAGAAAATCAGCTTTACACAGTTTGGTTTTCGGAATGCATTGGGTACGAGAGAGGCTCTCTTTGGTATACAAGTGCTATGTCAACGATGCGCGATGTAGAGACGTAAATTGCGATATTTATGTATGCTTCATTGATTACCATAAAGCGTTCGATACAGTAAAGCACAACAAGCTGATGGAGATACTAACCAATATTGGAGTAAACACCTGTGATTTAAGAATTATCAGCAATCTGTACTGGAATCAAACATCAACTATTCGGACAGAGGCAGGAGAATCAGACGATATCAAAATCAAACGTGGGGTCCGTCAGGGATGTATATTATCACCATTGCTGTTTAACATCTACTCTGAGCAAATCTTTCAAGAAGCAGTGGATGATGTTGAAGCCGGCATTAGAATTAACGGAGAATGTATGAATAACATAAGATACGCAGACGACACGGTGGTATTCGCTGACAGTTCTGAAGCCCTCCAGGAATTAATGAACAGAATCACAGAAGTCAACCAGAGATATGGACTTTCACTAAACATTAAGAAAACAAAATGTATGATGATCTCTAAGAAGGAACAGCAATTTGGACGAATCAGTGTGAACGGTCAACAAATAGAAAGAGTAAAAATATACACCTACCTTGGTACGAACGTCAATGAAAACTGGGACCATTCCATAGAAATTAAATGTATGATAGAGAAAGCAAGATCTGCGTTTCCAAAAATGGCTAAGTTATTTAAATGTCATGATTTATCATTGCCCATAAAAGTCAGGTTACTGCGATGTTATATCTTTCCTATACTGTTGTACGGAGTTGAGTCGTCGACTCTCACAGACGCCACCTGCAAGAAAATTGAGGCTTTTGAGATGTGGCTTTATCGTCGAATCCTGAAGGTATCTTATACCGACCACGTTACTAATGAGGGTGTTTTGCTGAGAATGGAAAAAGAAAAAGAGCTGTTAACCACAATAAAAGCAGCCAAAATCGAATACCTCGGTCACATCATGAGAAACAGCGAACGATATGGACTACTGCAACTAATCTTGCAAGGAAAGGTACAGGGAAAACAAGGACCAGGAAGGCGAAGGATTTCCTGGCTAAAGAATCTACACACATGGTTCAACACAACAACCACAAGTCTTTTAGAGCAGCAGTGTGCAAAGTACAGATTGCCATGATGGTCGCCAACATCCGAAATGGATAGGCACTACAAGAAGAAGAAGAACAGCCCCTGGTGTTCTCGGAATCGAAACAAAATCTAACTGTCATAAAAGCCGCAACAGCGACATCTATTAAAAGCAAAAAAGAAATCTAGATTCAGAGCACACCCCGGGCTGTTCTGAGGATTCCAAAAGAATGAAATGTACATAAACGAAATTCAATCTTAAACTGTCTCTTTCATTAGATACGCAATTTTTTTTAATACTTATAAATACTTTCTACGGTGTAAGTAGAATCATTAAGAAACAAGCTGAGTGTATTCGTTTAGCTTAGCATAACCCATATATGTAATAATTTATTAACGAAACCCTGTACTGTTATGTATTTTAATATAAGAGCCGGATGTTGAAGTGAACTGGGGCAATTATGATTAAGGTGTTTATTTTACTATTGTATGTCGTTGAATTAAAAATTTCGTCGTTGCGAGTGGGTTTTTAGGAAAGCTTTTTATGCCTCTATGTTTAATTGCATATTTAGAGCCGATTAACCGAACTGAAAACTTTGATAACTCTTGCTTTTAATAGGTACATGTTATACTTGTGACAAAGATACTTTAACAAATTAAGTGCACTGTTAGCTGAAATAATTAAAAAGGGAAAATCTCTACTTTAGGCGACCTAAATGATGGAATTGGAAACAGGGAAGTAGTAGGGAAGTGTGGGAAATATATATAAAACTATAATTGACAAAGATCGACATACATCTTAAAGATTTTAAAGGGCTATCTTCTTCTTCTTCTTGATGTGCCTATTCGTGACGAATGTTGGCGATCATCATGACAATCTTCACTTTATCTGCAGCAACGCGGAAAAGCTGCACAGATGTTGTATTGAACCAGGTTCTGAGGTTCTTTAACCAGGATGTTCTCTTTCTTTCCAGGTCCAGGACCTCGCTTTCCAAATATTTCTCCTTGCAGGATGGCTAGTAGGAGGGCATATCTTGATTCATTTCGCATAATGTGTCAAAAGTATTCCAACTTTCGAGATTTTATGGTGGTTAGTATTTCTCGGTTCTTCCCCACTCTTCTAAGAACCTCCTCATTTGTGACCCGATCAGTCTATGGGATTTTAAGAATTCTCCGATATAGCCACATCTCAAATGCTTCCAATTTTCGGCACATATCTTCGCTCAAGGTCCATAATTCAACACAATAAAAAAGGACAGAGAAGGTGTAGCATCTCAGCATTCTTACTTTATTTTATACCAAGAGAAAGGTTGTGGCTATTGAAAAAGGCCCCCATACGGTTGAAGATTGATCTAGCTTTTCCGATGCGCGCTCTTATCTCTTGGTTGTTGGTCCATTCTTCATTTATTATGATGCCGAGGTAGTTGTAGTGCCTCACTCTTTCTACAGGGGGTTGGTTGATATAGAGTTGACTTTCTGTTATCTTTTTCTTGCTGACGATCATAAGCTTAGTCTTCTTTACGTTTATATTGAGTCCATATTGTTGACTGTAATACGTGATTTTGTTCATGAGGACTTGTAGGTCTTCTAGGTTGTCCGCAAATACTATGCTGTCATCTGCATATCTGATGTTATTTAGCCGATACCCGTTTAGTAGAATACCTTTTTCAGTTTCGTGCAAAGCTTCGATAA
The DNA here is from genome assembly GCF_917563875.1 of Diabrotica virgifera virgifera. Taxonomy (NCBI): domain Eukaryota; kingdom Metazoa; phylum Arthropoda; class Insecta; order Coleoptera; family Chrysomelidae; genus Diabrotica; species Diabrotica virgifera. Next base: position 124,096,071 of record NC_065452.1, read on the forward strand.
ATATTCTTTCAGAGTAAAGATTGAAAATTAGGGGGGACAAAAGGCAGTCTTGCCTCACTCCACGCATAATTTTTACATATTCGGTGTGTTCACCGTCAACTCTGAGGTTTGCAGTATGATTCCAGTAAAGGTTTCTAATTATTTTCAGATCTTGGTTGTTAATTCCAGCTTCTTTTAGTATTTGCATCATCTTGGCGTGTTGTACTCGATCAAACGCCGTCTCGTAATCAAGCATGTGTATACGTCGCAATTGACTTCTCTGCATCTCTGGAATAAGAATTGTATTGAAATGAAAACAAAGCCTCTCTCGTACCAACAGAATTTTTTATGAACCCGAACTGGTTGGGCGAAATCTGACTTTCACATAGCTTGTAAATTCTCGTATGGATTACCTTTAGGAACAATTTTAGGAGATGACTCATCGTCGTCAAGCGCGACCCCTTTTTGTTAAAAAAATTGTTCACGGCCCCCTACTCATCACCCAAACCAAAATAGCGACAAAAATAGCGTGCCTAATTTACAACTGATGGTTTCTCAAATTTTATTTTACTTTACTGTTTAAATTCAAACTAAATACATTTAAAAAATTCAACAATTATTTTAATAATTGAGATCTGTCCCACTAGTACACTAGTAGTACTTCTGCCAGACTAGCATTTACAATAAAAATAAATAATAAAAAGTCGACTGCACATTGTACACCGCGACATCTTTGTGTCTACATCGCAATACTTTTCCATGATATTCGCGAAGGCTCTACTCCTTACTTCGATACTAGATGGCACTCTGGAACGTTCTCGTAGCCTCGTTTTGGCTTTATATAAGCGGCGATGTGCAATGAGACCTCAGTTCGAAACAGCACGTTGTGGCGAATGCAGCGGTATTAAGTAATGAGTAAATATTTTGCGACTTACGTATTCCCGTTTACGTATTTACGTCTACGATAAATTACAAATTATGGATAAGTTTTTAAAAAGAAGTGCAGAACCATCTACGTCTGAAAGTGGCAGTAATAAAAAGAAAAACAGACTTTACAGTGATGAATATCTTAAATATGGTTTTACCATTATTTCCAATAAACCACAATGTGTTATTTGTGGAGAAGTATTGTCAAACGAAAGCATGAAGCCATCAAAGTTACTTCGACATTTAAATAGCAAACATCCAGATAAAAAAGACAAACCCGTAGAATTCTTTGAAAGAAAGCTGAACGTCCTTCACAAACAGCAAGATACTTTTCAATTGGCAACCACTACTAACGAAAAAGCATTATTAGCAAGTTATAAAGTTGCTTATCGCGTTGCCAAAACTAGTAATCCGCACACAATTTCTGAAAATCTGATTTTTCCAGCAGCTGTTGAAATGGTACATATAATGATTGGTGAAAAAGAGTCTGCAAAGTTAAAAACAATACCTCTGTCAACTAATACTATCCAAAGAAGAATTAGTGATATGGCAGAAGATATTCAAGCGCAAGTTGTGGAAAATCTTAATAAATGCACGTACTTCTCTCTTCAAATGGACGAATCCACGGATATATCTAACTGTGCCCAATTTATTACGTTTGTAAGATATGATACAAATAATGGCATTCAAGAAGATATTTTATTTTGTTCGCCATTGGAGACCAATACCACCGGAAAATGTTTATTCGACAGTTTTGTGAAACGCACAAGTAAATATATTATTGACTGGGGAAAATGTATTGCTATATGCACAGATGGCGCTAAAGCTATGACAGGACATCAATCTGGTCTTGTCGTCAGATTACAAGAAATAATGCCTAATGCCACATGGAGACATTGTTTTTTACATCGAGAAGCTCTGGCGTCAAAAGCTTTACCTCCTGAAATGGACTGTGTTATAAAATCCATCATTAAAGTTGTAAATTCCATTAAAGGGAAAAGCTTTACAGACCCGTATTTTTCGAAAAATCTGCGAAGACATGGGTGCTATATTTCAAAATCTTCTTTATCACACCGAAGTAAGGTGGCTTTCAAGGGGCAACGTCTTAAAAAGAGTATTTGACTTAAGAGCAGAGCTTTTAATATATTTGAAAGATGAGAAGTCCCCATATGAAAATCAATTTTCCGATCCTATTTGGCTTTTGAAACTAGGTTTCCTTGCTGATATATTCGAACAATTAAATATTTTGAACAGTAATTTGCAAGGTCGCGACATTAATATAATTACAGCCACAGATAAAATTAAGGGGTTTATAAGAAAAATCAATTTATGGTCAACTTCACTTGGCAAAAAGCAGCTCGATTCATTCCAGTGCGTTCAGAAAATTATAGAAAATGTTTGTTACAGTGCTACAAATTTTGAACAAGTTTATGCAGGCATGCAAGTTACTTTGCTTAATTTAAAACAACAGCTCTGTGATTATTTCCCCGAAGAAATTCAAAACAGTTACGACAGTTGCAGATGGATACTGAATCCGTTTTTAGCCGATTCCTTTCAACATGCTGAAATACCAATAAACATGAAAGAACAACTTATTGAAATATCAAGTGATGGAATGTTGAAGCTCCAATTTTTTTCCCAGAACCCGGACGAATTTTGGACCAAAAAGATGCAGGAATGCCCTCAGTTGGCGAATAAAGCTGTAAAATGTTTGGTTCCATTTGTAACATCATATTTATGTGAGTTAAGTTTCTCGTCTATGACTGCCATTAAAACAAAAGTGAGAAATCGTCTCGTACTTGAAAACGATTGTGTGTGTCTCAAATACACAGCCTAGATTTGAAAGACTAGTTTCAAAAAAACAGGCGCATGGGTCTCATTAACATTTTAATATTTGACCTTATTTTTTTCTTTTACTTTTAAGGACTTTTAATATTTAGTTTTATGTTTCGTTTGATAATTAATTGTTAATTTTTATTTACGGCTTTATTAAAATAAAAATACATGATTTAACAAAGTAGTGTTTTTGTCTTATTTTGGAAATTTCCGGCGACCCACCTAGTACCTCATTGCGACCCCCCAGGGGGTCGCGACCCACACTTTGGGAAACACTGTCGTACGGTATTCTTCGCATTTTTTGGCTCCTGGTTTTTTGGAAGTTCAATAAACTCAGACTTTAGCCATTCTGTTGGTATTTCTCCAGAGTTGTATTATATGTTGTTGAATATCTTTGTGATTATTGCTATTGATTCGTTCGTTGTCCATCAGTTTGAGTAGTTCCTACTGTAATATTCTTGGTCCATCATTTACCTCTTCTTCTAACTTAAAGGTGTTATCTCTTTGGTCTTCAAATAGTTTTTCTAGATATTCTTTCCACGTTCTAATTTTACTCTGTTTGTCTAAGATGATGTTTCCGTCAGAATCAGTTAGATTTCCTCTCTGTCTCCGTCTTAGTCCACCTGTGAGTTCTTTAACTTTCCTGTGTACCGGGTGTCCCAATAAGAATGGCTCTCGGCCATATCTCAGGAACCGTTTATAGTACAGCTTTGAGAAAAAAATATTTATAACAAAAGTTGCCTCGGGAAAAGCCTGAAAATTATTTTCATAATTTTAGATCCACCGCTAGAGGGCATAATTGAATATCAAAAATTAAAAACATCAAAATTTTACAAAATTTACCTAATGAAAGGGCAATGGAAATTCAATCATCGCATTCTTCATAAAATTCTGCTAAAATTTTATTTCACAAGTTTAAGTCTACCTTTGCAAATAAGCGGTGGGGTGAGTGGGAACCTTCTTATGAAAAAATGGCTGTAAGTCCGGTTCTGCTAAATCGAATTTTGCATACTTGGTCTTTTTGAAAACAGCTCTTCTTCGTCAATGTAAGAGTCTTATTTTCGAAATGGGCTAATTAGTAATATGCCAGCTAGTAGGCGTTATTCAATTATTTTTGGAAATCTAGTTTTCTTTGGAGAATATTAAATACAAGTATGCATTTTTAATCCTGTATTACAAAATTAGACCAAATTAGCAAAAGAATACCGAAAACTGCATGTCGATATCTTTTTTCTATCTCGAGATATTTTAAGAAATGTGTAAATATTAAACAACTGTTACTATCAACGGTAAATGAGGTTAAGGAAAAGTAGTGTGCTATGGAAAAAACAAATAAATATTTTCCAGGTGTAAATGTATATAATTAATTAAAACAACAATAAGACAAACAACACTATAAAATATAACAAAGAAATAAAAGCAACTACTTACTTAGTGACGACCTGAATGTTCAAATTGTTGCCCATCATTTTCAATTCAAGCATTTACTCTTTCAAGAGTAGATTGAACATCAGTTTCAATTTCTGCTTTTGCAATGCTTTGAATGGCGTTTCGTATTTTCTAAATCATGTTTTCTCGAGTAGTGGGCCTAGCGGCAAAAACAAGGTCTTTAATCCGTCCCTATAAATAAAAGTCGAAAACAGTTAAATCTGTTGCTATTCAATCTACTTTTGAAAGAGTAAATGCTTGCATCGAAAATGATGGGCAACAATTTGAACATTTAGGCAGTCACTAAATACTAAGTAAGAAGTTGCTTTTATTTCTTTGTTATATTTTATACTGTTGTTTGTCTTATTGTTGTTTTAATTAATTATATACCTTTACATCTGGAAAATATTTATTTGTTTTTTTCCATAGCACACTACTTTTCCTTAACCTCGTTTACCGTTGACAGTAACAGTTGTTTAATATTCACGCATTTCTTAAGATATCTCGAGATAGAAAAAAGGTATCGACATGAGGTTTTCGGTATTCTGTTGATAATTTGGACTAATTTTGTAATAGAGGATTAAAAATGCATACTTGTATTTAATATTTTCCAAAGAAAACTAGATTTCCAAAAATAATTGAATACCGCCTACTAGCTGGCATATTACTTATTAGGCTATTTCGAAAATAAGACACTTACTTTTACGAAATAGAGCTGTTTTCAACAAGACTAAGTATGCAAAATTCGATTTAGCAGAACCGGACTTACAGTCATTTTTTCATTAAGAAGGTTCCCACTCACTTCCACCTCTTATTTGCAAAGGTAGAATTAAACTTGTGAAATAAAATATGCGCAGAATTTTATGAATAATACGATGATGGGATTTCCGGTGCTCTTTTATTAGGCACATTTTGTAAAATTTTAAATTTAAATTTTTTATATTCAATTACGCCCTCTAGCGGTGGACACACAATTATGGAAATAATTTCCAGGCTTTTCCTGAGGAAACTTTTGTTTTAAATATTTTTTTCTCAAAGCTGTACTATAAACGATTCCTGAGATATAGCCGAGGGCCATTCTTATTGGGACACCCGGTACATTGTAACTATCGTTCTTTGACTGTAGAGCCTCGATTTCTTGGCATCTCTCCATTGCTTCTTTTTCTTTCGCTTCTCTAAGGGCTATCTAAGCCACAAAAATACTTTATCCTGTACATTTCATTTACAATACCTTTAGTGGCGTAGCTGAAGATTCGGGGGCCCCCGCGACAATTTTTGTGGGCCCCCGTATTATAAACATAACGACAACTAATATCAGTATAATTACTAAACTATGTATAAATGACAATATCTGGCCTTTAGGGAGTTCGGTCCTGGCAAGTATACTAGTTAAGGCGTATTTGTCAGCTTCAAACAAAAACAGTTATTTAGACAGTAGCTAATGAGTAAAAATTTTTATTTTCGCATATATATATAAGTATATAAGAGTTCGTTCAACTATTGTACGTAAGTACTCTTTAAAATTATAAAAGACCAAGTCATTTCACTGGAATTTATTATTTATCAGAAGTCGGTTTGATAGGTACAAAAAAACCCTAAACACGTTTATTCGTTATCTATAACAACATAATAAATAAAATCACCTGTTGTAAGACAGGGCCGTATTTCAGGTTTTACTTAGTTTTAAATAATAAAGAAAATATGTCAAATCCGTCTGCCGAGATTTCTGACTACAGGAGAGCCCAAATGGAAAACACTACTAAAACTTATTCTACTGCTTTGATTGAACAGCAAATCCCAACGAAAGAACAAGCCATTGTATTCCCATCCATTGAAAACCTTAAACTTCAAGATTACCTGATTTCACTATGAAAGTTGATCGAGCCCAAAAATATCCTATTTTCCTCAAGGCTTTCTAACAACAGAGTGTGTATGTACCTTGCAAAAAAAATGTTGAAAATTTCATGAATAATTATGGAGGGTCTATAGAAATCAATAACCAAAAAGTCCAAGCACGCAAACTAATCACTCCAGCATAAAGACTAATTCTGTCAAACGCTTGTCCCACCATTCCGCATGCTGTATTAATTCAAGAAATTGAAAAATTGGGCCTTCAACTCATGTCTCCCATGTCATTTCTCAAGATAAGCGCCGGTTTGCCGGAATTCAACCACATTTGTAGTTTTAGACGACAAATTTTTATCACACCACGGCTTGCCCCAATACCTGAATCCATATTAATGAATTATGATAACACCAACTATAGGATTTATTTTGCACAAGATTCCTTGATCTGTTTTCCATGTAAAAGGCCAGGCCATACCGCAGCAAATTGCAAAATATTGCAAGAATCAGTTTCTGAAAATTATAACCAAAACCCACACTCCCAATTATCTTCGCAACCCACACCTTTCCAAATACTTTCAACCAACCCCTCACAAACTCCAACCTCACAACCAATTATCAATATAAATATAACCCAGTCTACACAAAATAGCTCAAAACGCAGTTTGGATGACATTGCTACACCTTGTCTAGCGCAAGATGCTAATTCAGAAAACCCAAGTCTTGAGCCGTTTGTTAAACCTAATGATGCTCCAGCTAAAAAACCAAAGAAAAGTAAGGGAAAGACTCCAACTCACGTGGTCATGGAACCGACTAAGGCATTCATCTCAGAGCAAAACCCTTCATTTGTTCTTGATTTTAATCAAATATCCAATTTATTTGAAAATGTTTATGGTGCAGAGGACCCAGTCAGCATCATAAAAAACTAAACTAGCGAATTTGAAGCTTTAGTGAAAATGGTAACAGCAATATACCCGTATTTCAAACAAAGATCCATTAAAGTTAGATGTACAAAAATAAAAAAGAAACTACTGCAGCATTTACAGATGAATTACTCGGATACTGAGGCATCAGAGACTGATAGTGAGTTTTCTCAAGAATAGAGTTATTTAAGTGTAGCATACGCCGCAAGAATCAGATGTAACTCAAAAAACCCTACTATACAAAATTGTTTTACAGAAAAGTTCCCAAACCTCTTCATAAATAAACCAAGAACGGCCAAACCCTTCTACGTAAGAATTAGAAGCTACTTAAATCAATTAAACTACACGTTCCCAGAATGCTTTCTTTCCCAATTGTCCTCAATTCCTCCGTAGCAAATAAAGAACCCTCAGTGCCTAACACACCTCATTTCTTTCGATAAACATTCAACAAACCCACAGTTAATCTAATCCGCCTTCAATGATATACTTTACAACTACAAGGAGTATACACATGTATACACCGATGTATCTAAATCAAATGAAGGCACTGGTACTGCAGTCATAACCCCAACATCAATAAATAAATAAACTCCCTTCAGAGTACTCCATTTACTCTGCTGAATTATACGCTCTATACCAGGCCACTCTTGCTGTCAACGCATCCAGTAATACCAAATATATCATACTCACAGACTCTCTAAGTTCTTTACAGTCAATCCAATATGTCTACCCATCTAATCCTTTGATCATCAAAATAAAACAACAAGTTCATACCGCTCAACTGAATGGAAAATTATCATATTCCTCTGGATACCATCCCATATTGGAATTCAAGGAAATGAAGAGGCAGACAACGCTGCAAAAGAAGCTGCAACTAGTGATAGTACGGAGTGTACGGAAACATTTACGAGTGCGAATGTGAAAGCGGCGGTAAAACGTAAAGTGCGGTATATGTGGGAAGAAAAGTGGAAAGTGTCATCGGCCAAGCTACGCGAAATTAAAAAATCGATAAAACCCTGGCCAACATTACCAACAAGTCAGAGAGACCAGGTAATATTAACGCGACTCCGATTGGGTCATACGCGATTAACTAATAGGCATGTGTTTTCCAACAAACAAGAACCAAGATGTGACAACTGTGAAGAAAAGTTAACAATCAAACATTTATTGGAGAACTGTGCAGCATTAACGCCAAAGCGCATGTTGTACAATAATATACCAAACAAACTAAGTGATATTTTAGGGCTACAGTGTAATGTGTCAAATTTAAAGAGTTTACAAAGTTCAATTAACATTTTATACGATATCTAAATATACAAATCTAACAAAAATTATTGTCCGCTACTATTGTTTCGCTATTTACTCCAGGGAAATAAGGTTTTTGTCGGGACACTTGAGCAGCCAGGTTGCAAATGGATTTTTTGGCTACTATATACCTAATACATTATAAATACAAAAATGCCCGTCACAGTTCGGACGAGAAACTTAGTTATTAACAAATAATGGTCAAAAATGGCAGTTTTTTCATTTAAATCGCTACATGTAAAAATAGGGTAATTATATATATTATTTAGAGTAATCTTATTTTAGAAGATCAGCCAAGGTTTAAAATGGCTCTTTTTGAATTTTAGTCCGATCATTTTTTGCGTCGGAAAATGGCAATATAAGACTAAAATTTTAAAAATAAACAATGTGGTATAACTTTTGCGAAAATGGTCTTAAGACTTTCATATTGCAATAAAAGTTGAGTCAAACATTCCATATAACGCACAAAAAATTTTAAGACGATTCGTCAATTAGTTTAAATTTTATTCAATTTGTTTATCGCAAAGAGCTTTTTTTTCGCAATGTTATTGTTCAGAAAATAATAACGACATAGCAATTCTGTGGAAATCACATGCAAGAAGAATAGTTATGTTTTCAAAGTGTTGAAAAAATCATTAAAAATTCGTTTTTATCGCTCCGAAAAAACTTTAGAAAAATAGTCAAAAGCTGGTATTTTTACACGAATTTTGAGAAAAAAACTTCTTGCCTAGGTTAATTCGGCTCAAAGTTAGCCACTTTTATTATTTAATTCGCGGTTACTTTTATATACATCAAATTCTCCTGTAACAGTGTTAGTTACCATACTACTCCGAAACGGCTTGGCCTATTTTTATGAAACTTTACACGTATATCCTATAGGAGGAGAGGAGGTCTTAATCTATTTTTTATACCCATAAGTTATAAGGGGGGTTGCATCCCTGACATTTTTTTTTATTTTTTTGGACAAAATTATCTACCTTAATTTTATATGATGTAGAAATAAAAAATACATACAACCCTTAATTTTCATTCTTTTATCACCAACCCCTATTTGTTAACAGCCATCTATATATTTACATCTATAAAATTCTCCTGTCATAGTGTTACTTTCCATACTCCTCCGAGACCGCTTGACCGATTTGTATGTAATTATATATGTATATTCGGTAGGTCTTAGAATCGGTCGTAATCTATATCGGTTTAATATCCCTGAGTGATAAGGGGAGTCCCCCTAACATTTTGTAATGTTAGGTGGGGATGTGTGTACACAACGTACTCTATAAGACTACGAGTACATACAAATTAAAAAAATTATGATCAAAATCCATCAACAAGCTCCGGCGATATAAATCGCAGCATATGTTTGCAGAATCAGTTTCATTTTTTCAGTGCACGGATTTTAATAATTCCTCTCCACCGACCACGAATTAATTCCGCTCGGACGCCATTTTTAAAACTTTATTAACCACTCTGTTGTGGTTCAAAGTTTACTCAAACTTTTACACATAAACTATATATCTTCAACTTCAAGATAGCTCTAGTTAGGTTGCTTAATTGTTATAAAGAAAGTAGCCGTCAATTAAATAAAAAAAGTAGCTAACTTTGACCGTAATTTACCTAGGCGAAAAATTTTTATTTGAAAATTCGTATAAAAATACCAGTTTTTCAAATCCCATTGTAGTTTTAGCCTACAGTCAATATTAACAAAGTTATTCAAATTGTTTTTAAGCCAAAAATGACTCTATTTTAGTAAAATGTTTTCCTAGTGATAAAAATGACTTTTTAATGTTTTTTTAAATACTTTTAAAATATGACTATTTTACGTTCATGCTATTTTCACAGAATTACTATATCATTGTTATTTTCTGAACAATAACATTGTGAAAAAAAAGCTCTTTGCGATAAACAAATTGAATAAAATTTAAAATAATTGACCAATCGTCCTAAAATTTTTTGTGCATTGTGTGGACTATTTGACTCAACTTTTCATGCAATAAGAAAGTCTTAAATTCATTTTCGCAAAAGTTATAGCAAATTTTTTATTTTCGAAATTTTAGTATTATTTTGCAATATCCGAAGCAACAAATGATCGGACCAAAATTCAAAAAGCGCTATTTTAAACCTTGGCTTATCTACTAAAAGAAAAATATTATAAATAAGATATTTAATTACCATATTTTTACCTGTAGCGATTTAAACGAAAAAACTTCCATTTTGACTCTTATTTGTTAATAACTAAGTTTCTCGTCCGAACTGTGACGGGCATTTTTGTATTTATAATGTATTAGGTATATAGTACCCAAAAACCCATTTGCAACCTGGCTGCTCAAGTGTCCCGAACATGGTATATTTTTGCCTTATTTCCCTGGTGTAAATAGCCAATTTGGCTGATGCGATTTTGTTAATAAAAAAAAATATCTGGCCTTTCTTTAATAAGCCTTCGTCAGTTAGTGTTAATAGATTTTTTGGAAATAGACATGAAAAGCTATTATACATGTCTCTTAATGTAATAAACCTCTTAGTAAGTTGTAGCAATATTATGTATACCTAAATTTTCATTGAAAACATTAACTTCAAAACTGTTTTTTCTATAAGTTATTTTTTCGTCGCAGCTGAGCTCACCGTAAAATTTTTTATAAGTTTTAATCCGTTTATTTTTAAATTCCGGTATAATACCCCACTATTCTGCTATTCCTGTAGCTTTTGCTGCTAAAGTCTCGGAAAACGAATTTCTTATTTCTCGAAGATTATGACGAGTTTTTTCAAAAAGTTGAAGGGCGACTGTTAACTCTGCCGTTTCAGATTGCAAAAATTTTGATGTTAGATTAATAAAGTTAAGTATTCTAGATTGAATAGTAATCTTAACGGCAAATTAAAAATTATTCATATGCTCTTATAATGATTAGCTTCTAATTGTTAATCGTTTTTTAGATAGCAATTAAATTTTCGTTAAAAATTTCATTATTTGTCGGAAAGCTCGAAGCAAAGCCATAACAGCATCATGTCTGGATGACCACCGGGTTTTATATAACCTTTTAAGTGTTGGCAAACGCGATAAATTCAAACTCGCAATAGTACATAGTAGATCCCATCTTCTAATAGTTGCACTAAAAAAATCATATAATCTCTTAATTATATCGTAAAAAAACCAACTCCTGTACACCAGCAACGACATAATTCAACACTAGGTTCAGTTGTGGGATGCACACAATGAATATAGGAAGCTGTTGTGTCAATGTCAGTTATGTGCCTTTTTACGCCTGAATATACACCACTCATAACGCTTGCTCCATCATACCCCTTTTCCCTGCAGTTGTGTACAGAAAGGTGCTTTGATTGTATAAATTTTAACATTTCATTTACAAGACCTTCTGCACTTTGGTCTAATATGCGAATAAATCCCAAAAAAACTTTCAACAACTGCTTTGGAAGGTAAATTATTTTCACTGCAAGTTATTTTTACATACCGAAAAATTAACTAAGCTGATCGTTTTCTGAAATATCTTGAGGGGTGTGAAAAATTATTGAATAAAAACAACTTTTTTTAATTAAAATAATCAATTTATTTGTAGTTGCTTGAGCCAGCAAATTTATAAATTCGTTTTGTATTTGGGGGCTCAAGTAATTTGTTTAAGTTATTGCTTCTATCGATTAATTTAGCTAAAACAGGATCATATTTAGCTAGTACAAGAACCACCGACAAAAAATTACTTTTTTGGAATTTACTTATATCTAAACTACCAATATGTCCACGAAACGCTAAATTGCACCCGGAAAGAGTAAGAATTAGGTCAATTACCCGTCTCATTTCTTCCTTCCAAATTCCCTATTTTGATGCTTATTAGGAAAATATATTTTGATCCCCAATTTAAAAAAAGTAAGTATTAAGGTAGAATTCCGCACCAAGCGACCGAGACAGGAGACCGCGACAGGCGACAGAGAAGTCGCGATAGGCGATAGTTGGTCGCTGGTCTTGGTCGCGGGCTGCAGAACTACCCTGATTTAATCGCATTGAGAGCAGTCGTGGGGAGACCTCGCCTATCTGTCGCCTGTCGCGGTCTCCTGTCTCGGTCGCTTGGTGCGGAATTCTACTTTTAAGCTTGAAGGCTTAAAGGCTTTAAGGCCTTGCGGGCCTCTCAGCTACGCCACTGAATACCTTGTACATTATATCTTGTTCTGATCTCGTCACTCCTTAATCGGTTTTCTGTAATTTCTGTAATGTTTATTAATTTCCAGGGTTACTTCGTCTTATGTCGGATATTGGTCTTCTGTTTCAGCTGTATGTTTGGTATATTTCTGCTAGTATATTCCCTCCAGGTGTTTAGGATTTCCTTGTCGTCAGTAGGTAATAAACTCTCCACAGTCGTTTTGAAGGATGTTTCCTGTTCTTGCTTGGTACCCGACCTTGATATCTGAAGCTCATTTAAAGAATTGTCTTACTTGCTTGTTCTTCCGACTTTCTTCTATATATCTGATTATTTGTGTCTGGTACTTCTTCTTTTCCCTTTTCATTAGTTTTCTTGTCCCTGTTCTTGTCTATTTATATCTTTCACTGTGTTGTATAAGAGATTTTGTAGCATATCCCTTCTAGCCATGTTTCTTTCTTTTATGGATTTCAGACACTCGTCATAGAACCATTTTTTGTTGTTCTTTTTTGTGTCTCAGTATTTCATCTGATATGCTTGTCAAAGTTAATTTTCCAAACAGGGTCTATGTTGCTATAATCCTCTGTATTAGGGTTATTTGTATAGCCTTTTAAAATGTGTGCTGTGTCTCATTATCCAGCAGAACTTTGGTATTCCATAATGTTGTTGGCACATTCCTGTGGATTTTTAAGAACACTATATTTGAAGACGGGTGTACGAGTGTGTTATATAGGTAGCACCTTTTATTGGAACGACCACATCAACCGTCATAGACGAGAGATTGTTTTTGATAACTGGTCCTCATAAGGCACTCAACTCTCACTTATGGCTCCACGTGCCACATCCCGGGCAACTGCATTGGTCTGCAGGCTAAACTAAGTGAGGGTAGCCAGACATGGAGATAGGTTGGACAGTGGCAGCTGGCTGTTACAAAACTGACCATGCGGCGAGAATGATAGCCACAGAAACGGCACATATACAGCGGTGCAGAAGGCAAAGGGAAACCACTGCACTATTTTCCCAAGAGAATTTCTTCCCATAACGATGACAATTTTGGTAAGTGAAGATGGAATGTGTAGCGACCCGACTCACGCTCGGCGCCATCTCGGTTCCGGGTCGGATGGTGTGAAATTTGCTACCGGCTGCCAAGCTGTGAGGGACCAGGCACCTGGCAGAAATTGTGCGACTGAATCCAAATTTTCATTTAATTTAAGAAAATGTCAGCGAATTGGTACATGGAACGTCCAGGGACTGATCCAAAACCCTGGAAAGTTACACATCATTGAAAAAGAAATGGCAGACCACAATCTTTCGGTACTGGGACTCTCAGAAACTCACTGGAGAGCAAAAGGGCATTTTAAAACAACTGCTGGCAACGTCGTCTATTTTTCAGGCCCAGATAACAAAAGTACAAATGGAGTCGCAATAATTGTACCCTCTAAACTTAACGACTGCGTAATTGGATATAATACTATTGATGACAGAATAATATCCCTTAAAATGAGAATACCCACCAATACCCTACACCTTGTCCAGGTATACGCTCCTACAACAGCTGCACAAGAAGAAGACATCAACAGGTTCTATGGTCGTCTAGAAGAAACTGTTCGCGCTATTCCGAATCGTGAACTCGTCATAATTTTAGGAGATTTTAACGCCAAAGTGGGGTCATCTAATGAAAATATTGAAGGAGTGCTGGGCAAAAATAGACTGGGACAGAGAAATGAGAATGGCGACCGTCCAGTGGAGTTCTGTGTAGAACAACATCTTACAATTACAAACACGTTATATCAACATCATCCACGGAGATTATACACATGGCGCAGCCCAGATGGACGAACAAGGAATCAAATAGACTACATCCTAATAAGATCAAGATGGAAGTCGTCGTCCTTCAACTGTAAAACATATCCTGGCGCAGACTGTGGAAGCCATCAACTCCTGGTATTGAACGTTCGACTTCGTTTCAAAGTCCCCAAAAGAACACCCCAGAGAAAAGTCATGTCTCTAAGTCCATCGAAAATCAATGACTTCCAACAAAACCTAGAAGATGCTCTTTCTTTAGACCAAGTAGATAGTGACCCTGAGAGCACTTGGATCTATCTCAAAGATAAGGTAATCGAGGCTGCAAAAGACTGTGAGGCAGCGGTTTCCACTGGCCGTAAGCCATGGATATCCGATAATACGTGGACTGTGATTCAACGCAGAAAATAACATAAAAGTAGATACGGAACAAACGATAAATACAGAGCGTTATCGAGAGAAATCAGAAAACAGTGCCGCAAAGATAAAGCTGATTACATCTCTCAAATATGCAGAGAGATAGAGGAACATGGCTGTCGAAATGAACCGAGGGACTTATTCCAGAAGATCAAACTCCTTACCAGAGAATTTAAACCTTAAACGTGGTCTGTAATAGATAAGGAAGGTAATTTAAAGACCGATACTGATGAAATATTGGAAACATGGCGAAACTACTGTGGCGAGCTATATAAAAATACCGAGGTATCAGCAGAAAATCAGTGGCCTTCTGACTACCCTAGAGAACCTACTGTCTTACTCGCTGAAGTCAAAGATGCAATTAAATCACTAAAGAGAAATAAATCCCCAGGCATTGATTCAATACCATGTGAAATACTACAGTTACTAGGTAACAAAGGATTACATATCATCCATTCTATCTGTGTCGCTGTTTGGAATTCAGGAAAATGGCCATCTGATTGGTGTACCTCAATTTATATCCCACTACACAAAAAAGGAACTACTACCAGATGTGAAAACTACCGCACACTGTCACTAATAACACATGCTAGTAAAATCTTGTTGCATATCATCAAAAACAGATTAAAAACCTATCTACATTACCAAATACCTCAGGAACAAGCGGGGTTTGTAAAGGGTAAAGGTATAAGGGAACAAATCCTGAACTTGAGACAAGTCATTGAAAAGTCTAGAGAATTTCAAGTACCCATGATTATATGCTTCGTTGACTACCAAAAGGCATTTGATTGTGTAAGCTGGATAAATCTGTGGTCAATTTTAATAGAAATGGGCGCACCAATGCACCTGGTGACACTTATTAAAAATCTGTACCAGTCTAATATAGCGACAGTACGACTAGATCAGAAGTTCTCAAACCAATTCAAGACCGAGAGAGGTGTTAGACAAGGATGCGTGTTGTCACCTGACTTATTTAACATTTATGGTGAACATGTCATGAGGATGGTTTTAGAAGGATGGGCCGGTGGAGTGACAGTAGCTGGTAGAACAATCTAAAATTTAAGATTTGCTGATGACACTACACTTATAGCAGCAAATGAGCAAGAAATGTTTGATCTTCTGCGAAGAGTTGAGTACGAAAGCAATAAAGTTGGTCTGAAAATCAATAAAGCTAAGACAAAAATAATGGTGGTCGACAGATTTGACACTATTCAACTGACTAACATATTACAGGAATACCAGATAGTAAACACCTTTGTCTATCTCGGGTCTAGTATAACTAACGATGGTAACTGTGAAGCAGAAGTTCGGAGACGTATCGGTATGGCAAAAAATGCGATGAGTCGCCTAATTAAACTTTGGAAAGACAGATCTCTCTCTCAAAATATCAAGATGAGACTGGTGAATGCCCTTGTATTCTCAATATTTCTATACGGAGCAGAGACTTGGACTCTTCGCGCATGAGAGCGCCAAAAAATTGATGCCTTTGAGATGTGATGCTGGAGAAGAATGCTGCGCATACCTTGGACAGCTCATAGGACAAACGTTTCCATTCTAAACCAACTCAATATTAAAAAAAGGCTGTCCACAATATGTCCAATATGTCTGCAAGGAATTCTGCAATTCTTTGGTCACGTGGTTCGCAGAGGTGACGACAGTTTGGAGAGATTAATTGTTTCTGGAAACGTTCCGGGGAGAAGATCAAGAGGACGATCACCAACTAGATGGTCTGACCAAATAAAGCATTCAGCTGGAAACTCATTCTGCGAAGCTCTTAGAGCAGCTGAAGATAGAGACCAATGGAGAAACATTGTTAGGAATATTGGAAGAAATCACGATCCTCAGTAATGGGGAAACGACAGGAGAGAGAGAGAGAGAGAGAGAGATATTTAAAAAGTAAAAGATGGTTTTGCTTGCTTTCGATTCAGAGGGATGCACAATCGCTGGATAGCTGTTTCTGCCATTGCGGGCTTCCTCAACAGCGCTAGCGTGCACACCTCTTAATCGAAAACCAGCTAGCCCATCTATTTAAGGGAAATTTTAATGATAATTGAAATCCCCATTCAGACGCAATTTAGCGACATCTCTTAAACAAACTGAAAAGTCTCAGATGCAGAATTAACCATTATAATTAAATTTAAAAAAAAAACATATTTACCATTTTAATTTTTATTATAATGGTGAATTCTGCATCTGAGACTTTTCAGGTTGTTTAACACTATATATTTGTTCTTACGTTGCTTTTTACCAGAAAATGATCTGTGTCTCGCTTCGCTTCTCTTAGTGTTCTTACGTCTAGGGAGTTACTATCCCACCTGGCATCACCAAATGATCATATTTCTTTGTTTATTTTCTTGTGTTCAAACATTGTTGATTTTATTAGTAAGTTGTGGGATGCTGCAAAGTCTAATTAACCTTGTTGCATTATAGTTACTAACATTATGGAGCCTATGGTTACCTATTGTTGGTCTGTATACTGCTTTCTCCCCAACCTTTGCATTGAAATCTTCCAAGATAATATGCATGCCCTGTTTGGGAAGATTATTTATCAGTTCCTCTAATTTTTCAAAGAAGTTGTCTTTTACTGACTTGTTCCTTCGTTTCCTCTGTCGGTGCATGTGCAGCAATTAGGAAATAGTTATGAAGTTGTCCTTTTAGTCCTTATCCGAGACAAGTGTTTAGTTTTCATAACTGGTTGTCTTTTTTACAAAAAGGAATAGTTAGTCTTTTACTTAACCCTCCTCCTTTCTCATCCTGGACTAGAGACCAAGAAACGCAGTCCAGGCAGAGTTTTGAGTAAATAACCTCTAGCTAGAGTGTCTAAATGCCATTACTTATCTGGCTAAAAAATATAAGAAATAAAATAAAGGAGCACAATATTTATGATTCTTTTGTTAAGAAGTCACTCATATATGGAATCCCAATTTAAAGATTTAATCACCGAGTAAAAGACTAAACAGATTTAAAAAATTCCAAACTAGATACAATTAGAATAAAAGCATATTCTGAAAAAAACTCTTATTGATGATATAATCCAGAAATAACTATTTGCTAGACCAAAACCGAGTTTTTTAGGGACCATATCTACGTGCAGATCGAGATATGTAATCCTCATCATCCCTAAACTACTGGTGTCATTTCAAAGAGCCTCCTAGACAAGATGAAGTAGCTGGGTCATAATAACCATTTTTATCAAACCAAGCAAAAGTCATACTGTACCGATATCCAGATGGATCAGAAAATTTGTGGATACTGCAGCATTTCTGGCCACTTAGGTTTTAATAATACGGAGGTATTGATAAGATCTTGATAATAGGAAGTTCCCCTAGAGATCTAACATTCTTTTCGTAGATATCGAGAGTTTACGATTTTCTTCTTGTAGATAGGTATATACATAGTAAGAGCTGCATGGCTTACATCTTAATAAATGTAGGTAGGTAGGTACCCAACTACCCAACTTACCCCAACCTAAACAAACCTCATCTAGTCACCCAAACATTAGGTATCGTTCGTTCTACACTACACTAATAAAGTTATTATTAGTGCGAATTTTTCACAAAAATTGTTATATAACAAGGTTTCTGATAATAGAAATCTAAATTTTCGTTCAATTTACATTTTTTATACCCCCTAGTTGCGCCAAATATAGGCAACTTAAGATATATACGACGGCTATACATACTACTTAAAAATAATTTCAGAAACAAAGCAAAAATTATATTTTTAAATATGTATTATGTTTATAATGGGATTAAGCCACAATTATTGGTGTAAAAAATACATTTTTAAATAACTAATGTTTGATATTTCGATTTTCACTCCGAAAAGCCTTCTCAAAAAAGATTAGGTATTATAAAAAAATCAGGCAAGATTTTTAAAATAATCTTTTTTAAAAGCAGTATAAACATACTATGTAAGACATGCCACAAAAAAAAACAGTTTCAGAACCTTGTTGTGTTTATAATTCTGTAAATTTGTATTTTTAATACCTCTGGCAACACTGTATGTAATTATGTACTGTCTACAGTCCTGTCACTCTGTCAGTCTGTCTTTTCCTTATCTGTCATCTGTCATCTCTATCAGTGCTAAATAAAATAAATATAAAATAAAAATGAATAATAATAAAATATTAATACTGCTCAAGAACTTTTTTCCTGACTACAATATTAAACCAAATAAAACGATGGAATTCTGTGAGGAGATGATGAGAATCTTTTAAACATTTTATGTACATACTATGAATCCACATTTTCTCTTTACAAAAAACCATCCATTGCTTGATAAGGAAAATAAGTATTCCTGTGCGTACACAATACCCACAAAAAATTAATGTTTGGTCGGGGATTTTGGGTGATTATAAACAGTACTAATATTACATACCAATAGTAGTAACAATAATAATATGTACATAATACCAATAGTATTATACATACCAATCCATTTAAAAAGGAAAGATTTTAACCAGTTCGCACATACTGAGCAGAAACCTTAACTCACAAAAACATCAGCTGAAAAATTGAGAAGGACACAACGAAAGATGGAGACATCAATGCTTGAAATAAGCTTAAGAAATGAGGAAGTCCCTAGACGAACTGAAGTGGAAGATATGGGCGGGACATGTTGCAAGAATGGAAGACTACAGATGAACAAAAAAACTGCTTGAGTGGAGACCACGGGCAGACAAGCGAAATCAAGGAAGGCCCCCAATGCGATGGATAGGCAACTTCAAAACAATTGAGACCAATTGGATAGCAGAGGCATAGAACAGACGAAGATGGAAATATCTGGAGAAGGCCTAGTGTTCAACAATGGACAAATCATGATGATGACAATGAATAGTACATATCCAAAAGATAGAGCTATATACTGTAGTCGTTTGTGCTATATGTAACTGAACCGTAAATAGTGGAGGACCAAATGCAAGGCATAAGTAAGTATCAAGATAATAAGAAAATAAATATGACTATCTATTTTGAACTTTTGTTAGAAAAAAGGGCTCACCCAAAACAAAGTGTTAAAGGCTGATATACATAAAGCAAGTAAAGTGGGCAGGTTACTTGCCGTTTGTAGATGTATACTTGAGTCATGTTTTATTTTTCTTTCCTTAAAATATGATTCAAGTAAATATTTACAAAAGGCAAGTAACCGGCCCATTTTACTTGCTTACTTACTGACTTCATTTATACCAGCCTTTATAGCTGCAAAATTTATTACTGTGTAATTAGTTAAGTGTGAGATATCGTCGGTGATTCAGAAGTTAGTTTTTTGCCCTGTCAGAAACTCCGTTAAAAAAGACACATGTTAACGTAATGAAAATGTCATTTCGTAACTAACGTAATTAGGTTTCTTGACTTTCGTTACGTTAATATGTGTATTTTTTATAGGGCAAAGAGTTTCTGATAGGGCAAAAACCTAAATTCTGAAAAAAAAGTCTCATACGAGATTTTGCAGAATCTCAAGTTACTGTTTACAATACTGTAAAAATACTGTTAAAATACTTTGCAAGTTACTGTTTAAAATACTGTAGGTATGGCAGGTCGGTATGTTTTTCAGTCAGTTCGAAAACAACATATTGAGGGGTTCGAGCGAAAACCCAAAAACTAACAAAACCACTGTTTAGAGATAATCACACTTATAGATTTTAGGAAATTTGAAGAAGATTTAAAATCATCATAGGAAGTTTTGTCAAACATTTGTTATAGCCAAATGGTAGAGAATTTAATATTTAGTTAGAATAATTTATTTTAAGTTTAATTTATAAAAACGTATTTACAAAAAAAAAATAAAGCGTGATATTTATCGGGTTTTACCTCGTTGAATAAATATAACATTTGATTTTATTGGTTTTTATTTCTAGTTTTTAATTATAAAATAAAATTTAACTGTATATTATCCCAACAAAACAATTATTGTTTTGAATTAAAAAAAAACTTCTACTCTACTCCCTAAAAGGCAAAAGCAAATTTCACCCCAAACAGCAACCATAGACTTACGAACTCTGGGCAATTTACCGAAGTTAAAAGTACCCTTCCATTAAGTAAGTGAAGCAAAGAAAACGGATTTAATGAAGATGCGCCAAGAAAATATTTTTCCAGAAGTGGTGCATGCTTAGATAAAAAATTTAAAAATGGGTAATAATATCATAGATCGAATTCCAGACTTAACGATGGAAGAAGAATCGGAAGAAGAAGACATTTTACCTTTTAATTTTCTAAAAAGAATGTAGATTATTATCTTCTGATATTTTTATGAACTAGTTACTATTTTCCACGATTGTCTTCTTTAGAATATCATCCAGTAGAATCACTGTTAGCTACAGCATTCATTATATCATCTGAGAATATACACAGCATTTTTGTAAAAAACTTTTGGCACACTGGAATTCATTCATGATAAACTAGTGCAAAGAGACATTTCTTACTAAATGTTTGTTCCTTTCTTTGGGAAGTTTTAAGAACAAGTCTAGTCCTAATTAGTTTGACAGTTATATTGTACAAAATAACAATTTTTCTAGACTAGTAGACTCCAGTAATTTCTACAGAGTTTGTTTCCATAGACTTAACACAACTTTTCAGTACACTTAAATTTAAATTTACTACAATTGATTTGCTGTGGTACCTTGGAAGCTCTGACTTTGTTTTTTGTTATAAATATGGGCCCCATTCTAACCGTTTTTTTTTCGTAATATTTAATTTTCAATTTACGCCATCTTTTATTAGGTTTTCGCAGGAAAAAAGTGTGCTGAAATTTAATAAACTATCATACTCTAAAATTATTTATTGGATTTTCGCATGAATATATTTTGTCAAAATTAACAATTTTGTATTCTTCATCTCTGAAAAAATTAATTATCAGTTGTTAACTCTAGAAATATTTCTAATAAAATTAGAAACTTTACACAGGAAAAAGAAAATAAATGATTCTACCTGAATCTCACATTATAAATATGTTTAAAACAAAGTATTTTATTAGTAAAGTTATTTATCGGTTTGCTGTTATTTAAAAATAGGAGTTAACAGTTTTTACCATGTTTGATTTTTATTAGTTAATGTGCTTAAAAATGTTAATGGTAGGAGTGGTGTTTATCAGTTGTAGGAGACTTGTTTTTAACACAGCAGAAATAAAAATACCGGATTTTATAATTTTGGTATTTATTGGGTTTTTGCTCGAACCCCTTGACATGTCCTTATCTCATCCATATCAATGTATGTCCTTATCTTATCCATATCATTTTATGTCCTTATCCATATCAACATTTGGAAGTTTAAAACATATGAAATATCATTTAGTTCTTTGACAATGTAAAGTACATACATAATAAATATAATATCTAAGTTTCTATGTATTTTGACTATTTCTTGCTGAAAATAAAGAAAGTTTAGTGACATTAAAAATTATGGTTCATTTTAAAAACCACACAATTAAAAACTTTAATATCAAAAAATCTTAGTAACATTTACTTAGTATTTTTTTTGTCTTTCAAAAACATGCATTTATAACCCATAATACTGATACAACATTTGGTATTCCCTCAAAATACTCAACTATTAATGGGAAGATTTTTATGTTTCCTGAAAAATTTATAATGTTGTTACATGCATTATTTTCAAAATGACTGATTCAATTATAAAAATGTGTATGTAGATCATGAACACAAATATGATGTACTTATTCCCTTTATGAAAAGCTTTATTTTATTTATTAATTTTTCTATACATCCAGTCATCTGCACATTTCAGTAATCTGGCACCCTCTGGTTTTTGATAGTACCAGATTAGTGAGAATTTACTGTATGTGTAATTTTGTAATTATTTCAGGAAAAAATAAAATATAACAAATATGTTTTATAATTTTAGGAATTTGAGAGCCCTGGATGTACGTTATGGAAGACCTAAGTTGGAACAAGGTAATTCATAAAGCCATGAGTTGAGAAACTTACGACCAATGACAATGGGAAGATTGATTGGTTAATAAAAGTGGAAGAGTATTGTAATAAAATGTACTATGGATTGTAAATAGTGAATAACCAAACGCAAGTTTTTATCATGACGTGAGTTCAAAAAAAAGCTGACTGAATGAAAGACAAGGCACTGATGATCATGTTAAGATATATGGTCAATTTCAGGATAAAGTCCTTTAGAGTTCCATATAAATTATATTATGTAAGTATAAAATAAGTATGTGAAAATGAATGTAGGACCAACTATTTTTAATGGGAATAAGTTACAATTTTATTAAAAAAATGATTTTATTAACGTTTCGAAACCCAAATCGGGTTTCGTTGTCAAAATACAAAATACTACTAAAATAAACAAAAATGTTGTTGCTAAGTAAAAAAATCTTCTAATAATTTATTTAATCGGACTTATTTATATTGGCAATTCAGATGTATATTATACATTTTAAAGTAGAAGACTTTAAAATGATATCGCCAATATTTATGAGTTGCGTTCCTGGGACGACTTTACTAAAAGATAGTTCATTCGATTACATGAAATCAATCCCAACTCAAGAATATCCACTTAGAACCATTTGTACTACCATCAATTCTTCTTGTAGTGAACTATTAAAATTTTTATTAAATATTATAAAACCATTTGCAAATAATAATGACACATTTATAAAAAATACACAACATTTTTTAAACAAATTATCAAATATTGAATTGAATCCAAATAATATTTTAGTAAGTTTTGACATAAACAGTTCATTTACAAATGTACCATTAGATAAAACTTTAAACATAATTAAAACGAAATTAGAAAATGATAATACATTGACAACTAAGACAAGACTAAATGTATCAGCTATAATGGAGTTATTGACATTATGTACCAATAATACCTATTTTCAACTAAATAATGAATTCTATAAACAAAATTTTGGTCTAGCAATGGGCTCTTCTTTATCTCCATTATTGGCTAATATATTTATGGAGGATTTCGAAAATAATATCATTTCTAAACAAAATTTAAAACCCACAGTATGGTGGAGATATGTAGATGATGTGTTTTCAATATGGCCTCATAGATCAGAATTGTTGGATACATTCCTGAATATTATAAACGATCAAGAGGAGACAATAAAATTTACAATGGAAAAGGAATACAGTAACACTTTACCTTTCCTCGATGTTTTAGTCTCAAAGCAGGATACTGGATATGAGACTCAAGTGTATAGAAAACCAACACATACCAACAGATATCTCAATTACAAATCAAATCACAACATCAACGTTAAAAAGGGAATCATTAAATCCTTATATGATAGAGCGAAAATTACTTGTTCTAACGAAAATTCATTTTTAGAAGAAAAACAATTGTTAACATATGTTTTATTAAAAAATGATTATCCTTTATCGTTTATAAATAAGGAATTGTCAAGATTGGATCGAATGGAACAGAACAACTTAGAGCGGGATCCTACAACATTCACAAGAAATAATACGAAGAAAATATCAATAGCATATATAAAAGGACTATCCGAGAAACTTAAAACAATTGGAAATAAATTCAACATTTCAACCACATTCAAAACAACAAACACATTGAGATCTATTCTATCTAACACTAAACCTAACAATGAACAAGAAAGAACAAAGAATTGCATTTATAAAATACCTTGTGAATGCGAACAATTTTATTTAGGTGAAACATCAAGACCATTAAACGTTAGAATTAGTGAACATCAGTCTTATATTAAAAATAGAGAATTTGATAGATCTCAAATATGTCAACACGCATGGGATAATGAACATAGAGTTCAGTGGAGAGATTCAAGTATAGCCCTGAAAGAATCAGATAGTAAAAAGAGAAAAATCAAAGAAGCGGCTCTAACTATGCTAAATGAAACCAATTGTGTCGCAAATTCCTCGGTAGAATGCAGTAGGATGTGGTTACCCATACTGAAAGAGGAAGTCAATAGAAAGAAAATACCACGATTAGTAAGTCAATAACATATCGAGTTAATACACATTTTATATTTTAGTATTACTTATTGTATATCTACAGTCGGAGAAATGAAGGAGTGCCCATGAACGATCGCATCAATCACTTATTTTGTGTTTGCTGTCTTTTTTTATAACAAACGTTTGTTATTTATAGAAAAAGACAGCAAGTGCAGGGTGGGTGATTGATGTGATCGTTCATGGGTGTTCTTTTATTTTTCCGACTGTATGTATTATTAATATTATTTATAATTTAAACATATTAAAGTCAGAATTTGGTATTAGTTTTTTGAAGGTAAATTAAATGTAAGACCAAATACTTACGATGTCGGGATAGTATCACCAGGTTTTTTCCTGGTTTTCCCTCGTGGTTTACTATGGAACCTCCAACGCAGGAATTTTACCGTCATCATTGCATTTGGTTGTCTTTTTGACAGATCACATGCTATGATTTTTTTTTTGTGACGGATATTCTTGAGTTGGGATTGATTTCATGTAATCGAATGAACTATCTTTTAGTAAAGTCGTCCCAGGAATGCAACTCATAAATATTGGCGATATCATTTTAAAGTCTTCTACTTTAAAATGTATAATATACGTTTGAATTGCCAATATAAATGAGTCAGATTAAATAAATTATTAGAAGAATTTTTTACTTAGCAACAACATTTTGTTTATTTTAGTGGTATTTTGTATTTTGACAACGAAACCCGATTTGGGCTTCGAAACGTTAATAAAATCATTTTTTTGGTAAAATTGTGACTTATTCCCATTAAAAATAGTTGATTATAAAAATGTCACAAGGAAATAGCTTCAGAACAACATGAATGTAGGACATTGTATTCTAGAGTAAAAAATAAAATGTATCAAATATGTTATATTCTCTACTACTATAACCTGCGAATTTTACAAAAGATGAACTCTTTTGGCTCTTGGTTATGGTGCGCCCAAAAAGAATTTGGAAAGAGGTAATACTTGAAGCTATGAATGTGAGGAACTTGAGTATAAGGATGGACAATGGGAGGAGTGAAGAAAATGGAGTCTAGCTGTCGCACAATGTCTTATACATAGGAAGATTCCAGGTTCGAATCCTGGCAGGGTCGCCATGTCGTGTTGCAGGGTTGTCATGTCGAGTTGGAAGGACCCATGTCAAGTTGTCGTGTTGGATCCTCAATGGGACGAAAGGGGGAGCCAACTATTGGATCTTAGGAAAACACTGACTCTAACTTATAAATTTAGTTACAGTTTACAACATCCATCAACGTAAGGTTACTAAGATGTTGTTTCGCGGGGTAGTCTTTTCAGACACCCATCTCGCACGACTGCTCACTAGCATAGTAACGATCTTAATCTTAACATGAATAATAATAATACTATAATGCTTATATTAATCCCTCTGTGGGCTTTTGATATCTTCTTATCATTTGGACTTTGACAGTAAACGATACGTGAGTCTCCGCGAGGTTACACAAACAAACTCCGTCAATCAACCTTCGTTTTGTTTGTGATTGTAGAAACAACATCTTTTGTAATGACCTAATTATACTTAAATTATATACATTTTTTAGATACATATTATATTATACAGTAAGGGTTTTTTCCCTTACTGTACAATATCTGGACCTCGGAAGTAAACTACACTATGTCATTTCGAGCAACTGTGTTTAGCGTGTGTTTGCAACAAAGTTTAGAGCACTTAGGATGTTAGAAAAAATCTGAAATGGCCCGTAATTGGTTCAAAGACAATAGAACCATATTTTAATGATTATATATAACCAATTTGTACAATCCAACTAATAAAATAAGTGGATTAAAGGAACTTATTCAAAAGAACATCATGTCAACGTAGTGTAGTTTACCTCCCAGGTCCAGATGTATGTCAGACAATGTCTGTTTTTCGTCTTTTCCTCCCAGTTTTCTTCTTAATTTCCTTACATCAGTTTTAACCACTTCTTTTCTGCACACTCCTCCCGTTAATACTTTTTTGTATGTCTGTTTGTGGGTATCCTGTAAACATGTCTCATTCAACATGCTCTTTTGCTTTTACTTTTTGTATTACGCTTGTTTGGTTGAAGAGCTCCATTACCAGGGTTGGGCTGTTTTAAAACAAGCTTTTTAAAACAACGTTTTAAAACATGTTTAAAACACTGGAAAAAACAGTTGTGTTTTAAAACACTGCTTTAAAACATTGTTTTAAAACATAGTTTTTTTCGTTATTGTTTATTTAAACAACATTGTTATAAGACATTTTTATGTTTGCTAATTTGCAAAATTGCAAACATAGATTATAGAGTAAGTAGGTGCAATAACAATATTAATGCGAAGTAAAAAGTAAAACTGAAAAAAAGTAACTGACTAAACTTTATTAATGTTCAGGTAGCAAGCATACTAGTACTGGTAGACAGTGCTGAGTGCTGTAGTAACATTAACTAAACCAATACTAATAAAGTTGAAACAAAAAGAAAATTAAGAAATTAAGTAAATAATTATTGAATTACAACAGCATCTATTACACAGTCCTACTATTAGCTTCCTCTGGCTCCTCAAAATCAACATTCGTTAAGTTAAAACACATTTTTCATGATGCTTTTTCATTCTTGCAACTAATATGGACAATTGCTTCTTGCATTTTTTACACTCAGCTTTAGACACTGACTTTTTACTTTCTCTCCCATCCTCAAAATTGATATTCACTTTAATCAAATTAAAATTTATCCAGATTGGATCTCTCCGCCTTCCTTGACTTGACATATTTATAAACTTAATATAATTTACACTGTATACACTGCAACTATCCACTAGAAATTAAAATAGAACCGAAGATACCAATATGAAATTATATTATAATAAAGCAGAACTTAAAGCTTCCGATCTATCCTGAAAAACTGAAGAGCGAATGTGATTTACATAATATCACATGGTATAAAAGGAAACGAAACAGTTAAACACTCGTTGCATGTGCGCGCAGGTCGCGTCTTCACGGGAATCCCATAGGTGTGCCAGTTGAGGTTTATGGGAATCCCCGTTAGAAATCCAGTGAAGTACGTAATTATTTTAAAACGTTTTTTTTTTGTTTTAAAACAGTGTTTTTTTTTAGATGAAAAAAAAACTGTTTTAAAACAAAAAACATTGTTTTTAAACAAAAAAAAACATGTTTTTTGTTTTTTTTTCTAAAACCAATTTTTGTCCAACCCTGTCCATTACTACCTTATTTGTTCTTCTTCTCCATGTGCTGTCATTGTCGTTTGTCCCTCTATCTACAAAATAAAATACTAAAAACAAAATATTAAGAAAACCTAAGGCTACAATTGAGTTTTAATTTCAATATTTTATATATGCTGCATGAATAGGCAGGAATATATATAGGAATAGGAAAGAATATTCCACAGGGTGTTCCGAACTTTAAGGAAAAAACACATGTACAACAAGTATGATTGTTAAACCCGGTATAAAACGACATTTACCTGTCTAGCAATAATATTATTAAATCGATTTTCTTAAATAATAACGCTGAACTCATACTCTCATATTGACGATAACTCCGAACATTCACATAGGACATGCTAGACAGTTTCGTCATCTCACTTACACTTCCTGCACAGATGTGTGTCTACTAGCCGCAGTGTGTGGAGATGTTTGCTTAGTTGACAATGACCAGTTAAAAAACCAATTGCCAGGCGCAGGTTTTTCCTGGTCATTCTCAAGTACTTTTCTGATGCTGACTTCCCAAGGTTCCTTAGTGTTACCTTGGCAAGTCTACATCCTGGCCCTTCTTCCCATCTTTTCATGTTTTGTTTTATTTTTGTTTATGCGTAGTCCAAATTTTTTCCATATTTAGTCAATGGACAATGTCTTAGCCTGTTTTAAACTGATTGTAAGTGTTGTAAATATGCTGAAATCCAAATACGAATATCTATCGATTTTACTTAAATTTGTCTTAAGTCAAGTCTCTTATTGTATTATAGAGTAGAGAAGTTAGTTTCTTTAAATCACATTGCTTCGGTATTTAAAGTTCTCAATCAGATTTTCAATTCTCATTGTAGGGACTGCACCTAAATAACTACATTTGAAATGTGTATCCCATGGTCGTCACAAATGAAAAATAAAAGCAAAAAATGAGAGTCCTTTCCAAAAATTTGTTTTAAAACGTGTTTTCAATGTTACGATTATAATGGAAGTACAAGGAATTCTTCAGGGTATTTTGGGAACCAACACAAATTAGCTAGCCTTTTCCACATCAGTCAGATATACAAAAGTAAGTTTTAATAAACCTTTTTTTCACTTTTCTACTGCTACATGTCAATTATACCTTCTTATATTGGTGGGGATGCTGATATACAGCTAATTTGAAAGGAAAAAGATATATAGGTACTACTATGTCGGATGTCCCTAATTTGCATATTATTGCATATCGAAATTTGAAGGTACCGGGTGTCCCAATAAGAATGGCTCTCGGCCATATCTCAGGAACCGTTTATAGTACAGCTTTGAGAAAAAAAATTTTATAACAAAAGTTGCTTGGGAAAAGCCTGGAAATTATTTTCATAATTGTAGGTCCATCGCTAGAGGGCGTAATTGAATATCAAAAATTAAAAAATCAAATTTTTACAAAATTGACCTAATGAAAGGGCTCTGGAAAACCAATCATCGTATTCTTCATAAAATTCTGCGCATATTTGATTTCACAAGTTTAAGTCTATCTTTGCAAATTAGAGCTGGGGGTGAGTGGGAACCTTCTTATGAAAAAATGGCTGTAAGTCCGGTTCTGCTAAATCGAATTTTGCATACTTTATTAAAATCAGCTAAGTACTTTCAGAATTTTTAATGCCATCATCAGAGCTATCGTCTTATTTCTTCTGGCGTAGTGGGCCTAGCGGCAAAAACAAGGTCTTTAATCCATACCCATAAATAAAAGTCTAAAACAGTTAAATCTGTTGCTATTCAATCTACTCTTTAAAGAGTAAATGCTTGCATCAAAAATGATGGGCAACAATTTGAACATTTAGGCAGTCACTAAGACTAAGTAAGTAGTTGCTTTTATTTCTTTGTTATATTTTATACTGTTAATTGTCTTAATGTCGCTTTAATTAATTATATACGTTTACATCTGGAAAATGTTTATTTGTTTTTTTCCATAGCACACTACTTTTCCTTAGCCTTGTTTACCGGTGACAGTAACAGTTACATATGTTTAAAATTTACACATTTCTTAAGATATCTCGAGATAGAAAAAAGACATACAGTTTTCGGTATTACGTTGCTAATTTGGTCTAGTTTTGTAATACAGAATTAAAAATGCATACTTGTATTTAATATTTTCCAAAGAAAACTAGATTTCTGGATATAATTAAATAACGCCTCCTAGCGTGCATATTACTTATTAGGCTATTTCAAAAATAAGACACTTATATTGACGAAAACGAGCTGTTTTCAACAAGACCAACTATGCAAAATTCGCTTTAGCAGAACCGGACTTACAACCATTTTTTCATGAGAAGGCTCCCACTCACCCCTACCTCTTATTTGCAAAGGTAGACTTAAACTTGTGAAATCAAATATGCTCAGAATTTTATGAAGAATACGATAATTGGATTTCCAGTGTCCTTTCATTAGGTAAATTTTGTAAAATTTTGATTTTTTAATTTTTGATATTCAATTACGCCCTCTAGCGGTGGACCTACAATTATGAAAATAATTTCCAGGCTTTTCCCGAGGCAACTTTTGTTATAAATATTTTTTTCTCTAAGCTGTAATGTAAACGGTTCCAGAGATATGGCCGAGAGCCATTCTTATTGGAACACCCGGTACATACAGTCAAACCTGCTTATTAGAATCCTGGTTATAGGAATATCCCGGTTTAAGAAATTATCCTGGTTATAGGAATATCCCGGACTAGAAATTCAAGGTCCCGAAACGTTTTTCATAGCTCAATGATTGGTTATTAGAATATCCTGGTTATAGAAATATTTTTGCTTGGCATAAGGGCTATTCCAATAAGCGGATTCGACTGTATTTTGGAAGCCATACCTTAGCATTAAATAATTTGAATATTCAGTAGCGGTGCAATTATTGAGAACAAGTTGTGTGTGTTTCTTAAATCATTTTTTTTTTCAGAGAATTTTGCTGAAAGTGAACGAAAAACACCGAATTGTTATTAAAGAGCAGGGTCGCCAAATAATATTAAATATATATAATTATTTTAAAAATATGAAAAGTGAAATGGCCACTATATTAACGCCAAAAAATAATTTAGCTTTAAGGTGGTATGACACAATGTTAAAATTTATATAGTTTTTAGGTACAGTTACCGTCACTATTTCAAAACCAATCTTCAACTTAGGGGTATGTACGTGAACTGTAGACTTTATATTTTAATAGTATCTAGTTAAAATTTCCAAAGAAAGCAGT
This sequence comes from Diabrotica virgifera virgifera, assembly GCF_917563875.1. NCBI lineage: Eukaryota > Metazoa > Arthropoda > Insecta > Coleoptera > Chrysomelidae > Diabrotica > Diabrotica virgifera. Next base: position 124,127,033 of record NC_065452.1, read on the forward strand.
ATATTTTTTATAACTGTACTTAAAAGAGTCCATGTCATAACTTACTTAGTAACTTGCTATAAAAATTCGTTTTGCATAATAATTTTTGAACTTGGTTGGAAAATAACTACCAGAAACGATTAACTATGCAAAAAGCTTTATTTTAAACAAAATTTCATTGTCGATACTGCCATAATTTTTAAATTAACTGTACCTAAAGGTAAAAATTTTAGTTAAAAGCTGCAATCTGGGGATTTTGTTGAAATTACAGCAATAAGTTGGCATTATTCTAGGGGAGAGATTAAATGTCCAGCAAACGACGGCACTGTTGCCAGATTTACCTTTTTCCTCTTAGCGGGAATTTTAAAATTAGTCTAATGCCACTTTGGTTTTAAAAGAGAGTTCTGCATTCTTAAATTTATAACCTTACTTTTACAAGTAATTAGGATAATTTTATTTACATGTACATATTGAAACAAGTATTGTACTGTGTCATAATTTAAAACTCATGTTGCAGTATTTTGAAAAAAAAAATGAAGCTCAAAAGAAATATACTTATACAGTACAAATTATTTTTTAATGGGAATGGAGATTTACGATTTCAAAGGTGAAAATGTGTTGGATAGTATAGATGGACACTTTTTCATTTTAGTATTAAGTGGTTACATAATTATTCAGAATATTAATAAAATTACTAGTAATTTTAATTAGTTTTAATATGTATTATAATAGTATTAATTCTCATCATGTATCTGGCTAAATAGCTAAGCGCTAAAGCCGCAAAATAAAAAAATTGAAAAAAAAAACATTCTTAGTGGCCTAGCACCTTTACTTTACCTGGGGGCGAGGCGAGTTAATAAATTCTATTTTCTTATTGCAGTCATTTTGTGACGGCTTAAGAAGTTACATAAATGACGTCTTTAGGCTGTGAAATTTTAACCGTAGAAAGACATCTTTATGACTTGTATTTACATGATATAGGGCTTTTCATTCACAGTCATTTGTTTCGAGCTTCTGTCATGTGTTGTCTAATATTAATATATTTAAGTCATATGTTATTGGTATTGCCAATGATACAAACCAACACGTATGACGTAGATATATTAATATTATGTGACACGTGACCGAAGCTCGAAACAAATGACAATCGATGAAATGCCCTATTCAATAGGGCTTTTCATTCACAGCCATTTGTTTCGAGCTTCTGTCATGTGTCACATAATATTAATATACAATAATATATGTGTAATACAGAGGTAGTGAATATGCTGGCAAATATTTGATTTTATAAAATAATCGAGGCAAGTACACGAGTAGGAATGGTAGCATATTTTACATAGCTGACAAGATAACATACAACATACATTAATAGTTTTCTCTGTAACAGTATATGTTTTTGTGTTTGTTGTATTTTTAATTGTCCATTTTTTAAATTCGTCACTTCCTTCTACACTTTCAATATCAAATTTAGAATTTGTGGCTACTTTATGGCTAGAGTTAATGGCAGTCAATCGATCAGTCCTTTTTCCTGAAAAACAAAAAAATGTTGACAAAATTAAAACATAATTAAATTACAACATACCTTTTGTTATCTTAATTAGTCTTTCCACTTGTTTATCTCGGGTGTAGCGCATCAAATTATGTATGCTTTTATCTAGGCGTTTCACCTTTTTTCCTTCTAGGTATTCATACTTAATAATACGGTGCATACTCTCCAAGTACATATTTGTATTTATTAATAACTCCTTTCTATAACAGTATGCCCACGACTTGGTATTTGAACTATAATTTTTAGTCAGGTACTCATAAAATTTAACAGTATCAGAATCATTCTCCAGTTGGGTCAAAAATTCAACAAAACGTCTGTTAAAAATGTCAACTTTTAAAGTACTTTGTATAAATTTCAAGCACTTATATACTTCCTTTCTTTTTTCAAGTGAAGAAATTTTTCCTAAATTAGTTCTCCATGCACGATCAATGTGCCAGGAACAAAATAATCGATTAGGCACAGGCCCCATCACTGCTGTCCATCCATTATAAAATGTTTCGGTTATATCACTCATAAACGTATCTGTAGTGATATTTTTACCTAGTGCTGTTTTAATACAGTTAAAAAATATTTTATAAGTTGTAGTGTCCATTCTATTTGAAATCATGTATGCCACAGCAATTCCTTCACCAAAGTCATCGCTAACCATCAAAGTGGTTAACTCAAAATTATATGGATTCGTTCCATGGGTACCATCAATACATACAAATTTTTGTGCAAACTTCATGACAGCATAACGTTGTATATCATTCATAATAATAATGCAGAAATCTGAGCAATCTAAATTATGCTGACTGTCCTCAGAGCCTTGAGGTTTGTAATATAAAACAGGACTGTTATATGTGCCTGACATTTCTTTAACCCACAATGAAACACTTACTGCATCATCAGAATGGCGTACACCATCAGTTACATCAAGATTAAATGATTTTTTAATATTATATATGTCTTTTTTTGTTATTAAGTCTGTTCTTTCTAAGTCATGTGAACCAAAACTGTTTAGAATAGGATTTATTATATTATTAGCAGTAATTCCAAGTGCAAGTTTACTTGCTATTATGTTTCGCGTATTTTCAGGTATGCGAATATGTTTCAGCTCTAAATCATGTCCATAATGAGTTTTGAAATATGTCATAGAAGCCTCATTTGTGGTATTATTTACTTTTAATACTATATGACTACTGCACATGCATCCAATTTTCTGTGAACCTTGAAATTTTGTTAATCGTTTTCTATCTAAACGCTCTTTTGGTACAATCCCTAAAAGAATTAGAATTAAAAAATGTGAAAAACTTAAAACCAATTTTACTTTTCTTTTACCTGAACGATTACATTCATAGTAGTATGTACAGAACTGCTTGCTAACAAGTTTCCGAGTTGAACGACTGTATTGGATCTTATTCTTCTGTTGCTCTAGTTGTAACCAATTTTGAAACTCTTAAAATAAATGAAAGTTAAAATCTATAGTAAAAATGACATAATAACAATGCCCAAAACACTACCAGCCTAGACATATTTTAAAAATTACCTTCAATACTAGAGAATTTTCTGTTGCTATATTCTTCCTTAACTTCGTGGACAGTTACTAAATGTTTAATAAAATCTTTTCTTCCGTTAAATACAATATTACAATCATCACATTTATGTCTTCTTGTTTGAGTTTTATTATCTTTAGCCACCTTATGCACCATAACTTTATGTTTATTTAAGGTACTTTTGTCAAAGAATTCTTTCTGACAAACAGTGCATTTTTCTTTTTTACGCTCGGCACTTTTTCCACACTCGTATTTAATATCATGAACAGATTTCATATGTTTATTCAATGTACTCTTATCAAAAAAAACTTTATGACATATAGTGCACTTTTCTTTTTTATGCTTTGCACTTTTTTCACACTCATTTTTAACGCTATGAACAGATTTTAAATGTTTATTCAGGTTACTTCGGTTATGAAACTTTTTGTCACAAACATTACAGATATTTTTTACGTCCATTTTAATTTAGTCCCCCGTACACCGTCCTTTTAGAAAATAATTATCTACAAAAGTCCTAAAAATAGTTTTAGCTGCTTCGTCTGGTCTAAGTGAGACTACCACTTTCTGAAAAATGTTCAGAGTGCAGGATGCATGAACGCTTTTCCGTACGCTATGTTTTGTTATTGCAAAACTATAAATTTCAATCAAAAAATTATAAAATATGTTAAATTAAATTATTTTGTGACATGCGCAAGACGTCACTCTAGCGCGGTAAAGTTTTGTTATTTTATTACAAAACTCTTTACAGCCTCCTTTCCTTGATAAACTGGCAACTATAGACAATGTTCTTGCAGAAATCAAAATAGATAAACTTGTCTTTTACCTTTTATTAAACTACAAATTATAAATTTGAAGTTGAGTGGGCAAAACGGATTACAAAATTAATTGTAGCGATACTCCTTTTTGTGAATGTGGACAAATAGGAAGTATAACTCAGATGTTACTTGAATTCTCAATTAACAAAACAAATCAATTTGATCTGTATCAGGAACTTGTTAATATGGGAAAGGGAACCCCCAATTTAATACAAAATCTTCTACATAATATGACCAAACCTTAAGAAAAATCAATCAATTTATTTAACTTTTCAAATTAAAATAGAAAATAGTTTTTTGGCAGTAATAATGCAATGAATTTAACGAAGGGAATATTGAAAAATCCAGTCCCTCTGAAAAGGGGTCCAACTACAGTCACTCCAAATACCTACGAGAACTGGCCAAGTACCTAATAGGTGGAGGCCGAGAAACTAAAAGAAGAAACTGCAACTTCGGAATGGACTAAATACCTATTACCTATACTGTGTTTAGCCGTGTATTTTAATCTCTCCCTTTTTTCTAGTGATAAATTAGTTCCGCTGTCACTTAATAGATGAGAAGATGAGTTCACGTGTCATTTAGTAGATGGCAGCAGTGATGTATTAAATGAAGACAGATGCGCGTTTGCCGGATTTTAAGAAAATCTGCAAACAATTGAAAACGAGTTTTGTAACCACGGAAATACGATGAATCACGCGGTTTTGTTTAGAAAAGTGGCCCCACCCCCTCCCAGTACACATTTTGGACCTTGTTTGGCTTTCACTTTCAATCATGATTGTATAACGTCACAGTGTCTTAACAATACAAATATACATTTTTTATGCTTGAAACCGTGACGTTATACGAATGGTTGAAAGTTAAACGAGGTTCAAAATGTCTCAAAGTGTTTACTGGGGGTTTATACTAGTTTTGACATAATACATAGATAACATAAGTAAGCTCTAGTATGTTATGTGGGGCGTAACTAAAAACAATTTCAGTTTTATTCACTTTCTGGCAAATTTAATTTTTATAGGGCCGCAAATAATGCATTGTTCGGATACAATTAGTGTCTCTTTGTAAAGACGATGACGTCGACATTTTTACACGCATTACACATGCCAATGGCCATTAGTATTTGTTGAGGCATTATCCTAATAAAAAAATTGTAGACAAAACAATATTGTATAATCATTGATTAATTTATGTCAAATATTTCCGTAAGTGAAAAAAAAAATATTGAAATTTACTGGAGTAATAATTAGATAAACCTATATGCAGACGATACAGTTGTGGTTGCTAGCAGTATCGATTAACTTCAGCATCTTATGGACAGGCCTATCATACCAGGGTACCTACAAAGAGCGAGTGAAAAAAGACAATTTAACCTTCAACATAAATAAAACAAAAATGGACACTGGTGAGCAAAACTCAAAAACCTGTCAGACAATTCAAAATAAAAAACCAATTCAACACGTAGAATTATATGTATACCTTGGAACAGTCAACTCGAAATGGGATCAAACAACCGAAATACGATGTAGAATTGAAAAGGCCAGAGCTACATTTAACATGAGAAATATATTCAATCATTCCTCTAGGTCCTCTAGGACTTTCTATTAAAAAAAGAGGAAAAAAAGAGCTAAGAAGAAGACCTATTGGTTCCAAGTTTCAAGTCTTTTCTTTTAAGAATTATCGCACATAGTGATGGACCACGAGAGGAATTCAATAAACAACTTATTTCTGTCTGTTTTCGGATTTTTAATATTTTTTAAATTTTATGTGGTTTATTTCTAATTATTTTTTTTTATTTGCAGCCAACGAAGAAGTACTAACAGCGCCAGAAACCTCCTGACTTAACCAAAAACTGGATTTTTTACATGTAAAACTTAATCCAATAAAAATTCTTCTTAGAGCAAAATCCATTTGCCATAAGGCAAAGTCCCTCGCAGCATAAATTTTCAGTTAATGTTAAGAACTTCTTAAACGGATTCAAGGGGCCTCTAAAAATAGAAAAACTGTTATTTTTCTGCAAATTTTCGCTGTTTTTTTAATTGTAAAATACTTTGTTGATTAAAGTTATGTATTTGTTGTGGACTCTTTATTATTTGTTCAATACTTAAAGATAAATATTTTTCCACCTACCTCTACCGAAAGTATACTTTTCCGGACCTGATTGTAGGGAGCAAAGTTGTACTTTTCCTCCCTAGGGAGGAAACTATTTTTCCTCCCTAGGGAGGAAAAGTAAAAGTGACGTCATGGTATTTCATTCATGAAATATAACTTATTGACTCCCTGTACAATATCTATTTTCTATTACGTAAGTATCTATACATTTTAACGTTTATTTATAAAACACTCTGTATTTTGCAGAATGGTAAAAAACAGTAAATTGTTATTTTGATTTAACAATGTTTACATTAATAATTTGACTTATATTTGACAGTTGACAGATATATTGTACCTACTTGTTAGTTTTAGTTTTAATAAATTTTGTTGGTTATTTACATAAATAAATTAAGTAAAAATGAAAAAATGACTTGTTATTTGAGGAAGGTGGAAAAACCATATGTATAACATGGGACTAAAGTGCCTTTTCCTCCCTTGAATGATTACTGCCCTCCACTTACTACGCGTCGGGCAGTAAACTTCATTCTCGGGAGGAAAAGTAGCACTTTCCTCCCTTGTTATACAAATAGCTATGTTATGACTTTTAATAGAATGTTCTGCCGGCAAGGGGACTATTATAATCCTTATTTTAAATGATTTGAATCAGTGACGGTTTAAGGCATCATGGGGCCTTAGGCGGTCATAAGAAGTAGGCCCCTTTATAGCGACCATTTACTTAAAACAAATTTACAGATATTTATGTTGTTTTGGGAAGTAGTTACTCCAAAAATAAATTACAACAATGTAAAAAAGATCATTTTTCTTTTTTTTACATTTCGCAACAACTTTTCATTAATAGTCCATGGCTAATATGCCAGAGAAAAAAAGGGATATTGTGTCGATATGTGATTTTGCCCTGGGTATGAGTGCCACCCCTTCAGGGGTGAAAAATCATACATTCAAAATAAGTGCGGAAATGGATAAACTGGTTAATTCTAAGTAACTTTTTAGTCTAAGATACGATATAAGGTCGATTTGCACCGATCTGTTTAATGGATAAAAATTATTGGATATGTAATTTAGCATGTTAACAATTATTATTACAAAAAACAAGGGCTGCCCGATCTGATCTTGTTCTAAATATTAATTAAAAAATTACATATTTTTTATAAATAAAAAAAATTCGACCCGGGCAGATATTATTTCAAATTTTTTAGGTGATTCTAAACAAAAAAATCTTTTATAATTTTTCTCGAAAGTTGATCGTTTTCTAGTTATAAACAATTTAAAACTGAAAAAAGAACGAAAGCTGACGATTTTCAAGTCTAAAAAATATAAGTACAAATATATTTTTGAAATTACGAAGTACCTAAATTCAAGTTCAAACCCTATTCTATCAGTTCTTGATAAGTCTTTTGGACTTATTTCATTGTGAAACATTGTTTTTTAGTTGCTAATGCCCGTCTGCCCATAAGAAACCTTCCTCATTAACAATTAAAAAAATATGTTTTAGAATAAAACATGGCTAAAATTCTTATCGAGACCTGATAGAAAAAGGATTGAATTTGAATTTATGTACTTGATGATTACAAAAATGATATTTTTTACTTGTGTAAAATTTTTTGAGCCTTGAAAATTGTCATCTTTTGTTCTATTTTCAGTTTTAAACTGTTTATAACTCGAAAACGATCAACTTTAGAGAAAAATTACAAGACCTTTTTTGTTTAGAATGATCCAGAAAATCTGAAATAGGTAATATCTGCCAGGGTCGAATTTTTTTTTTAAATTCATAAAAAAACGTAATTTTTTAATTATTAATTAATTATAGTTAGAACAAGATTAGGTCGGGCAACCCTTGTTTTCTGTAATTAGTAACATGATAAATTACATATCCAATAATTTTTATCCATTAAACAGATCGGTGCAAATCGACCTTACATGGGATCCTCTACTATTTGTTCTATCTAGTTTTTTCACTAAATCAATATTTTTGAGTTATTTGCGAGTGAATATGTTCATTTTTCAACAAAAAAAAAACACGTTTTTAGACGGTTTTTCGCAAATAACTCTAAAATTAAGTATTTTATCGAAAAAATATAGCGTATACAAAATTTTAAAAAATGGTATATGTATGAAGTACGTAGACCCAGTATAAGTAGAACTAGACCTAATGAAAAGTAGATTCTTATTCGACAAATTCCAAATCAAATATTTCAAAGTAAATTACCAAAAATCTAAGTACTTTTCGGTGAAAAATCATCACAACTTTAACTTTTTTGAACAGTTTAAAAAGTTTTATTTTTGTTTTTTTTTAAACAAGTTTCAAGTATCAAAATTAAGCAAGTAAAGCTTAAAATAATGTTGATTCATTTTTTTGGCAAAAAAATCTTGAACATTTATGAAAATCTTGAAAAAACTTATAAGTAGGTATATTATTTATATGATCTGTAAGTTTCACCGGTTCACAGTGCTCATATTTCAAAACATTGGGATTTAAAATAAAACAAATTTTTTGAAATTAAAAAAAATGTCTTTTTTTTCAAAATAACTTAAAAATTATTAGTGGTACCAAAAATCTTAAAGAGTAGAAAAATGTAGGTTTTGCTTTTCTGAATATTTCAGATTTTTGCTTTTTTTGGAAGATAAAAATTGGTCAAAATATGACTGTTCAAAATTTGCATACTCTGGGTAGAGAATTTTTCATTTATTAAAAATTAATAAATGAAAATAGCTTCTATCCTTGTGGGATCGGTACTCACCGGCCGACCGCAGACGTTCGGATACAATTAGCGTCTCTTTGCAAAAACAATGACGACTTTGCTAAGTAACAATACATTTACTCAACACACACACTACCCATTACACTAGGTACCTGATGGGAAAAATCCACTGTACCATGCAAATGGCCATTAGTTGTCGAGGCATTAAGCCAAATAAAAAAATTGCATACACTCGTGATTAGTGACTTGTTCAAGCCCTTCTACAGCCCTTTTATAAATAAGCACTTTATACCGATAAAACTCACAGAGCACATAAACAATACATAAGTAAAGTAGCTTGTAAAGCGGTAAAGATTAATTTCATTTGGGATGCTAATTAGGGGGTTATTTTCACCAGTTCTTTTTACCCAAAAAATTGGATTAACTTTATTCTGAACGTATCTTGCATTTCTTAAACATTTAAACAAGTTGTGATGAGTTTTCCATGAAAAGTGCTTCATTTTTTGGTTATTTCACGTTGAAATATTCGATTTGGAATTTGACAAATAAGAACCTACTTTTCATTAGCTACAACTCTGCTTCTACTGGGTCTACAGACTGCACACATACACCATTTTTTCAATTTTTTAAAAGCTATATTTTTTCGATAAAATACTTACTTTTTGAGTTATTTGAGAAAAACCGTCTAAAAACGTGTTGAAAATGAAGATATTCACTTGCAAATAACTCGAAATGTATTGACTTGATGAAAAAACTCTATTGAACAAAAGTTGCTTAGAATTAGTCAGTTTATCCACTTCCGGACGTATTTTGACGGTATATTTTTTCACCCCCGAGAAGGGGTGAACTCAACCGTAAAACAAAAACACACATTGGCACAATATCACTTTTTTCTTTGACATGTTAGCTATGCTTATACCAAATTTCATGTCAATCCAAGCTCTTGTTTCAAATCCAAAGGTTCTTTAAAATCCGGAGGTTTTGCAATATTTTACCGTGAGTGAATGGACTATAAGTCCCATCGGTGGGTAGAAATTGAAAAAAAAAACGTACCATACCGAAATTATTACCAGCTTCTAAGCATAATTGGCTTGCAAAATTGATTACCAAATTGAGAGAATGATTAGAACATGGAATATAAAAACGCCTTTAAAGATAACCGCTTAATTTGTCTTGAAGTCGGTTGTATTTTCCTGATATTTGACAGAAGACAAAGCAAAAAACTGAGTTTGATTGGAAATCGTAAATTAACCGTTCTCTTTTTTTTTGTCTCAGTTAGCCCTATTTGATTTTTTTAACATTTAATTTTTTTTTAATAACTCTTAAAATAATTCAATATTAATTAATACATTTGTGTGGGATGCGGGCCCCATCAAGTACCCTGAGCCTAGGCGGCCGCCTAGTCCGCCTAATGGTTAATCCGGCACTGATTTGAATTGATAAAGGTTCTCAGGCACACATTCATACACCATTACAATTTCCCTTATTTATCAACACCTTACTAAATTTTTTGACATCTTAAAATTAGAAAATGCGATTTTGCTGAATCTTTGTTCAATTTTTCTCAAAATTGGACCTATGAATAGCAATTTATGCCATTACCAATACAGACTGGAGAAATAATGTTTGCCTATACCACAGGCTGAATATCTTTTTTAATAAATATACAAACAGAAAATTATAGAATATAGAAAGAGATTATTTTTAAATGTACTTGGTAAATAATAGTAAAGTGGTAAATAATGAAGAAGCCTGATCAACTGCAAGAGAGCTCGTCTATTGCTATGAGATAAAGTATATGCATGGTAGGAGAAGATAGATGAAAAGTAAATATAAGAGGAAAGAGACAAATTCTTCTATTATTAAATTTACTTGGAATCATTATAGTAAAGTGATCATTCATAATCTCCTTCTGGGTCTACGATCCAGGGTGGGTCTTGGCTGACTGAACAACTCGCTTTCATCTCGAACGGTCGTCCATGGTAGTTGGGGTCAGTGGGTAGCCCAGGGGTGTAGCGATTGATCGCATCCACGTGGTGCACCGTGGGTAACGCCAAATGATCCATCGCTCCCAATCCTAAGGTGCAACACCATCGTGCCGACGGGATGCATGGTACAGGGAGTAAAGTGTATCTAAAGCGATGCCCTAGAGAGATTACGAACTCTGGGGGATTATAGCCTTAGCACGGTAAGGGCGCACTGTGGTGCCTGACAGCATTTCGTCCCAACTCGTGGGAACAAATATGGAGAACGAGACTGAAAAAACAAACACAAAAACGGGAACGGGCACAGAGGCGATTTCAGTCGTGGATTCTGTATCTGTCCCAAATACTGAGTCAGAAGTTGTTCCAAGCGGAACAGACTCTGCACAAAGTAGCAAAAAACGCCTTTTTAGAGCTCAAAAAAGAAAGAAGACGAGAGAGGCAAAAATGGCTGCTGGGACATGGACCACAGCAAATCCCCATAAAAACAAAACGAGAGTTCTGGTAAAACCCGAGGGTAAATAGAGACTGTGGGAGAATACCATTACCCCCCCCCCCCCCCGCAACAAAGGGATGCTAAGAGACCAAGGAGCTCTAATGAGCAGACTAGATCATACAGCAATGTTACAAAAGTATTCAGGATAGCGGTGGCATACAGGCTAACGCAGACCTGATCATCAACAAACTAAAGTTAGCAGTGGATGAGGCTCCTGTTGGAAGTCAAAATCAACTGTTAGTTTCCTAAAACATCGTTTAGCGCAGGTACTCTGTGGGTAAACTGTGCTAACGAACATACCAAAAAATGGACTACTGAGGTGGTAAGGACTATGGAGGACCTGTGGGAAGGAGTCGACTTAAATGTGGTCGATCCCAACCACATGCCCAAACGCCCTATGGTCCTCATCGCCCGCATCCCCGAGAAAGAGGCTGAAGAATCACAGTCAGAACCCGTTTAGAGAGGCAAAACAAAGACCTTAAGACGGAAGACTGGTTGTTGAAAAATCGGAAGGTCGGAGAGGACATGCAAATCCTCGTATACACGATCGACGAGGTCTCATATAAAGTATTGAAGGCTGCTAATTTCAAGGCGTATTACAGACTTGAAAAGGTATCTTTCAAAACCATCAGAGGCATTGATGGCTCCAATCAGAATCCTGCAAGCGAATCTCCAGCATAGTAAGTCAGCTTCGGCAGAACTTACTGTCGCCATGAGAAGGTTCGATGTAACGTTGATACAAGAACCCTGGGTTTACAAGGGCAAAATAAGAGGTCTATTGGGTATTGGAGGAGAGCTTATATATAGCTTATCTGCCGATGTCCCGAGAACTTGCATAATAGTCAAACGAAACATCAAAACACTGCCGTTGATAAATCATTGTTCCAGGGATTTAACCACGGTAAAGATGAAGATCATAGATGGAGGAGGGGTGAAGCAGATAGTTTTCGGATCAGCATACCTCCCATATAATGATTCCGAACAACCACCATCAAGGGAATTGGAGCAGCTAGTGAGAAATTGCAGGAAAAATGGATTGCAATTAATCATTGGCTGTGATGTGAATACGCACCATCTGACTTGTGGCAGTACAAACACCAATGCAAGAGGTGAGTCAGTACTACAGTTTATAATGCAACATAATTTAGATATATTAAACGTAGGAAACAAACCAACCTTCGTGACTTCACGACGGAAGGAGGTAATTGATATAACAGTTGTTACGACTAACGTGTCTAGAACTGTGAAAAACTGGCATGTGTCAGATGAGGTGTCATTTTCAGACATCGACACATTTGTTTTGAAATGGAAGGCAATGAGCTTATCAAGGAAACTTATCGTAATCCTCGTAAAACAAACTGGGAAGCATATCAAGCAGACCTAGATATAACTTAGGCAGGATTAACGGGAAGATGAGGCATACATTGGACCTAGCTAGACATGGCTGCCGAACAATTTCAAGAGATTGTCACGTCAGCGTTCGAAGACAACTATCCGGAGATAGTGAAGAATTCAAACAGGAAAGTTCCCTGGTGGAAGCATAATCTTGCAAATCAAAGGACAGAGGTTAGACGAAAATTTAATTTCGCCAAAAGGTCAGATGAGAGGGGCGATTATCGCAAAGCTCTGACTGAGTACAATAAGGAACTGAGAAGGGCAAAAAGAGAATCGGGCACTACCTCAAGAAACTCTTAAACTAAAATAATCTTTTTGGTTTGTATGTTTCGGATGATTCTGTCCGAAGATATAGTGTACACCGCAAATCTTCTTTTTTTTTTGATCATCTACTTAAAAATGACGCCACCACTTCATTTTAAAATATTTTTCAATAAAAATTTAACTGAATAACCTTCAAGTGTTGTTCTCTAAGATAGCCTTTTAACCATTTAACTTAACCCCACCACTTTCAAGGGAAACGTTTTAAAATTATGCAAAAAAAAACGCAGAATTAACTATTAATGAAAGTGACGCAGTGGAAGCTGAAGTGGTAAAGCCAATAAGACGTGGAGTGAGGCAGGGATGCGTGTTGTCGCCAATTCTTTTTAATTATTTTTAATGCCTACTCGGAAGAGGTCTTGAAAAAAGCTCTTGACGGTGGAATAAAGGTAAATGAAGTTCCCATTAACAACATTATACGAAATTTACATTCAAGATGCAGTAGAAATAAACAAACCAAGACATGCTAAATGCTACTAGGAGCACTCCCGAATCATAATTTACAATGTATAACTTTTGGAAATCATGATTTGGGATTTACAATGTATAATACATTGTAAATTATGATTCGGGAGTGCTCCTATAGTAGCGTTTAACGTATCTTGGTTTATTTATTTCTACTGCATCTTGATTGTAAATTTAGTATAGATATGCGGATGACACTGTCATCTTAGCTGAAAATATTGGGGATCTTCAGGAGCTGGTGACCAGAATAGCGTAGTTTGGACAAGAATACAGTCTAACAATGAACGTCAAGAAGACAAAGTTTATGAGAGTATCGAAAACTCAAAGAAATAACGAGAATCTCTTCATAAACGGATCCAATATCGAACGAGTCGACCAATATGTATACCTTGGAACAATGATCAACTCCACAGGAGATTACTTACAGAAAATCAAAATCAGAATAGAAAAGGCTAGAGCAAATTTTAACAGAATAAGAAAAGTTTTCTGCACAAGAGATTTGAAGGTAAAGCTAAGAGTTAGATTGGCTAGGTGTTACGTTTTCTCGAGTTTCTTTTATGGAATGAAAGCTTGGACCTTGAATGCTGCATCAATGAAAAAACTAGAATCATTCGAGCTGTGGGTGTACAGAAGTATTCTGAAAATATCGTGGACAGAACACGTCACAAACAAATAGGTTCTGAGAAAAATGAATAAAGAAATGGAAATCTTAAATACCATAAAAACAAAAAAATTCTAATATCTTTAGAGAGAGATACAACTTGCTCCAATTTTGATTATGCAGGAAAGATTCAAGGAGAAAGACGCATAGGGAGATGCAGACTATCGTGGCTGTGCAACCTGAGAGAATGGTACGGATGTACATCAAATGAACTTTTCAGAGCAGCCGTCTCTAAAATCCGAATAGCTATGCTGATTGCCGACCTCCGTCGCGGAGATGGCACTTAACCCTCGGTTAGTGTTTTGGGGTATACGATACCCCAGGTACTTCTTTTATTATTATAAAATCGAAAATAGATAAGGTAGCGCCGTCTAGCGCCGAGTAGCTGTAGTTTATACATGTTTTGTCGCGATAACCTTGTTGCTAGATGTCGATACAATTTCAATTTGAATTAGGAGTTTGTCAAAGATGGTTGGGGTAGGTCATACCCCAATACACTACTGTTGCAACTTTTAGTTGTTTTGTTATCTGGGGGTAAAGGACACGATATTTTGATGTTTTTTCGAGATATATAATAGGTTTGTTCCAACTCGATACAAAACCGTTCTTGAATCGTTACAAGCATGCGCAATAACGAATAAATATGCGCAGTAACACATTTATCGTTACTGCGCATACTCGTAACCGTTTAAGAACAGTATTGTATCGAGCTGGAACAAACCTAATGATTTTTATTTTTCTTAAAGGGCAAATTCCAACAGCACTTCTGATCACACGAAGAAGAGAATTTCGTAGTTCAAAATTTGCCTTCAAAGACGATATAACGACTGTGTCAATGTTTCTGTTTCGAACAAATCAAAAAATGTAATCCTCTTTTTTACGTATCATCATGATGATACTATAATTCAAAAAACTGGTGAAACGAAATTGCCTGCCATTATCGGCTTTTAAAATTCAACCAAAGCCGGTGCAGACACATTGGATGAGTTATCTGCTAATTACAGCGTATCAAAAAACAGCCGCAGCCGTCGTTGGACTTGACATTATTTTATTTCATTTTTGAATATAGCTGGAATGAATGTTCAAGTTATACCAATAACAAATACAAAAAACTGTAATCTGAAAATGCGAATGTTTTTGAAATAACTGGGATTGCAGCTGATTTCTGAGTTTCTAAACCAACGAAGACAAAACCCTTCTTTGCGTCGACCACGCCATGATAATCAGCAATCAGAGGTTCACCAATTGGGACCTAAGCGACGTAGGACAAGAAGTAAATGTTCTGTTTGTCCAAGAAATAAAGATAGGAAGACATTTTACATATGCATGCGATGTGATATTCCAATTTTTTTGGAACAAGCAATAATGACATGTTCAAATTTTGCCTATTTTGAGGAGTTCTAACTTTTTTATTTTTCGATGTCTTTTGGCAAACATTTTTTTCTTTACTTTGTAGAACATCAGTCTATAAATTTCTTTAGAGTTGTGTGTTCAATAAGATGTTTCATAATATCTGAGTGTATTATTGTTCACCCGTGTTTTTTGACTGGCAAAATTGCAATATGTAGGCCAACTGATGTTTAACTTTTAAATATTATACTTAATAATAATATTTAACTTTTACAGTACAATGTTTAACTTATTTGACTCATAAATAAGCAAAAACCAAGATTAATCATTTTAAATGATCCAAAGTTTAACATTTTTAAATTCCTGCGTTAGTTAGTTTGGGGTATGACATACCCCGGAACACTTCTCGTGCTAATTTATCTGTGCACACCAACGCAGGGTTAAAGAAGAAGATCCATTTTTCGGAGAAAGTTAGAATATTTTGGACACATAATGAGAAACGGCACTAAATACAGATTACTGAAGGTAACCCTTCAAGGCAAAGTACATATTCGAAAAGCGACGAATTGGGAGACGAAGAATATCATGGGAAGAACCTGAGGAAATGGTTCTCCACAACAACAACAAATCTCTTTATAGCATCAGTTAATAAAAAAATTATAGCCAGAATGATCGTTAATATTCGAAACGAATAGGCATCAAAAGAAGAAGAGAATTCATTTTTTGTAAAATTGTAGACTTTTTTCCTGGCGTCCTTAAGGCCTTAATTTAAGTAACTAAAAAACTAAATGACAATTTGCCTGATTTCATCGAGACTTATGATCTATTAACTAAAAATGACGGCAAACTGGACTATCTTACTAAAAAAATTGACGAGATCCACAAACTAAACAACCTGCTGAATCCTGAAAAGGTTTTAAAATCTGTAAGGCAGATGGAACACGACATTTTCAATATATCATCAGTTTCTTTCGGTTCTTCAGATGAGACTATCAAGGTTGAAATTCAAGACACAAATTCAACTGAGATTAAGTTGGGATTAGAAAGGCTCTCTTTAAATATCGGTGAAATTTCAAATCAAATGAGCAGTCTTACTAAAAATCTATCTACTTTACCAATTAAAAAAGAGATATTGAAGAAAAATACATCTTATGCCACCGCAAGTACCCAAACTGAAGAGCCCCGACATTTCGAACCAAGTCGAGAGCAAAAGCCAAAAATTACAGACGACAATAAATGTCACTTTGTAGTTATTAGTAACTTGAACCCAACGTACACCCCTATACAAGTCGTTCACTATATTAAAAAGAAGCTAGGCATTAAGGAATATATTAAATGTTACGCACTCCTTAAAGATGCTGACACAACAACTGGCTCTGCGTTCAAAATAGGTATAAAATCTAAAACATCGATTAACTTATTATTTAATAAGTAAATTTGGCCACCTGGTGTTAACATTAAATGGTCTATATCTATAGAATCTTCCTATTCTGAACCAACGCTTTCATCTGAGTCACATAAAAATCCGAAGAATCTAAGAAGCTCTGTCATCTTGGAAAATCCAAGTACCAATTCACGAAAGGACAAAGATGAAGTAGAAAATACAAACATACGTACAGACAAGCAGGCCATCGAAGTTTATAAATCTAAGAATCCGTTCTATTCGCCTATAAATTTCATTAAGAAGGATACTTTAGAACCATCGGTAAATCTGGATCCTTTGACCCCACCAAGAGTTAGATTAACCAATAACTCGAACAGTCGATATCTTCTAGCCAGATTAAGGGAACCGGATATCTTAAAAGCCATTAAACTTCATCTTGCTTATCTACACGACCAACCTGCCTCAGTGTTTTATGATGGATTTACCAACACAAGCGTTAAACTCTTTTTTTCCGAGGGACTTCCTACTAAAACTGAGGATCTACGAAAAATTCTGCTAGAATTTAACAATGCCTATGGAATTGGCCCAGAAGAGGTGGAAGCTGATCTTGCTGCTTTTAGGTCCTTTCTCACTTCTGAAAAGATCTTATACCTGCAAAAATCAAGGGAATGTCACCGAAATTACTATTCCGCTGTCTCTCCAAAACGAAATGTTTAAACATCACGACGTGTTCTGAGGGACTAGAATCCTCAAATTGTTTTAGTGATAACAGCTTTAGCATGGTTCTGATTAATATTCGTTCTATAAGATACAAAACTGATGAATTGTTTTTGTTCCTAGAGGAATTAGGATTTCTCTCGTTAGTTGCGGTTACAGAGCACTGGCTTGAAGTCAACGAGCCTTTTTTTGTAGAAAAATACACCACAATTGCTAGGTATGATCGTCCAAGCTCAGTTCATGGAGGCACCCTGATTCATTCTACGAGCAATGATTTTTCTTTGGTAACAAAATATGACTTTCTGTTAAGTGAAGTCTTCTTTGAGTTTTCCTTAGTTTACAATAATAATTTCAATCTTTATATTATTTGCATTTATAGATCACCTGACTCTTCCGTGGAACTATTTTTTCAGAACCTGCTAAATCTGTTAGATGACCTACCCCATAAAAGTAGAAAATTTTATGCGAGGACTTTAACATTGATTATGCTGCTGCTTGTGCTACACAAATATCCTTGATCAACATATTTGAATCGTATGGTCTGACAATGCACGTTGATTCTCCAACAAGGATTACAAAAACTTCATCTACCATAATTGATTATACTGTCTCAGATTTCTCACCCGTTGATGTCCACTCTACAATTATTAATGCTAGACTATCTGATCATAAAGCAGTTTATACGAAGTTTAATATCTTCAGCAAACCCTTCTCGAAAACCCGACGTTTAGGCAGGATTTTTTCTACCAGGAACTTTCGTAATTTCCAAAATTTATGCTTAACCTCTGAGTGGCGCTTTCCTGCTATGGACGTGGATAACAATTTTAGTGATTTTTTAGATAAGCTTGTCTGTATCTTCAATAAAGCATTTCCTTTAATTCCAATTAAGCCAAAACATCGCAAACCCTGGACTACTAAAGGTATCCGAATATCTTCCAAGAATATGCGTTCTCTACTCTACATCAAGAAATTTACTACCAACGTCTCTATCACTGAATATATCACCAAGTACAGGGCAACCTGATAAACTTATAAAATCAGCTAAAAAAGTCTACTACCAAAACCGTCTGGGAAGCTCTAAAAGTGTTGCAAAAGAAACTTGGTCCATAATAAACGATCTTCGAAATAAAACCCACACTGCTCAAACATTTTCCCTTCCAAACCCTGAAAATCTAAATGAATACTTTGTTAATGTGAGTAAAAATTTTACATCAAATATTTTGTCACAAAAAGATCTCATTTCCTATCTTCCAAACAATCAATAGTATCAAAAGCAAATCTTCCTGTAGTACTGATGGTCTATCGATAAAAATTTTTTCTAATCTCCCAGAAAATGTGTTGGAAATCCTCATCTCACTGATTAATGATTCTTTTGAGAAAGGCAAATTTCCAGAGTGCCTAAAGACTGCCATCATTATTCCTCTTCATAAGGGTGCGGTGAAATATCTAATACCTGCAATTATAGACCTATTGCACTACTACCGGTACTCTCCAAAATTATTGAGAGACTGATAAAAGCCCAACTTATGCCCTTTCTCGTTGAAAACAACATTTTATCACAAAATCAGTTCGGCTTTTTAAATAATAAATGCACCACTGATGCCGTCTTTTCTGTACTACATGAGGTTTATCAAGCACTGAACAATAATCTTCACACTGCCACCGTTTTTTATGACTACACCAAAGCTCTTGATTGTGTAAATCACAACATTTTGATAAAAAAACTAAATTTCTACGGAATTCGAGGTATTAGTTTGAATTGGTTCCAATCTTACTTGGATGATAGGAAACAACTGGTTAGAGCAAATGATACAGACTCTAGTCTCAAAAACATTGTATGTGGGGTACCTCAAGGATCAGTATTGGGTCCTCTACTTTTCCTTATCTTTATTAATGACATCACTAGTTCAAAAATCGATGGAAAAATCTTTCTTTTTGCTGATGATACCAGTATCACTTGGAGCAACTCAAATATTGCAACTCTTCATGCTACTAAATCTTCTGATCTACTTACAATAAAAACCTGGTCTGACTGTAATTTACTCTCGTTTAACGTAGATAAAACAGTAGCATTATCTTATAAAGGAGCTCTTCAACCCTTACCTCTTAATAACAGCCAGATCAGGACCGTTGATTCTGTAAAATTTCTTGGTATTTTTTTAGACAGTAACCTTAAATGGTCCCTCCATATTAATTTGTTAAGAAAGAAACTATTTTCAGCTTGCTATGCTATAAGATCTGTTTCGAATGAACTCAATTTAGGATCTTCCAAAATAACGTATTTTTCTTTGTTCGAGTCACATCTTCGTTATGGTCTTCCTTTTTGGGGTTCTGGTACAGCTGCCCAATTCGATGTTATTTTTCAAATTACAAAAAAGAGCAATAAGATATCTGTTTGGCCTCAGACGAACAACACATTGTAGAAGTTACTTCAAAGATCACAGAATTTTAACCCTTCCATCTTTATATATTTTAGAAACTGTTTGCTTAATTCGTAAACATCTACATTTCTTTCCACCAAGACCTAATCATGACTACTTCACGAGAAATTATACCTTTGACGTCTATTTACCGACCCCGTCATCTGAGTTAATATAGAAATCTATATTATATTCCGCAAAAAAACTTTACAACCATCTCCCTCTACAACTTAAATCTGCAGCATCTTTCCCCAAATTCCGTAAACTGACAAAAGCCTACCTATCCGAAAGACCATATTATGCAGTAGAAGATTTTCTTAATCAATAACTAAGAAATTACAGTACAGTACCCTTTGCACAAGTAGTATTTTTATTATTATTTTTATGTACACTGTATATTTGGGTGTCATATGCAGCAGCTTAACTTTTAAACTTTTAAACTTAATTACTAGGTAGACTATGCAATTTGCAATTTATTTAAATTTTGCAATTGATTAACTGTTTAACTTCATTATTATTATTTGTTTTTTTTTATACTGACGATTTATGTAATTTTAGTAAATTGAATTGTTATTGTTTTGTTTTCTTCACTTTTTGTAAGCTTTGTCGATAAAATTGTACAATTTTTCATGATAATAAAGCATATTTTTATTCTATTCTATTCTACTTATATCAAACACAATACAAAAAGTTGCACGCCGATAGATGCTGTATTTAAAAATCGATTTATTTTTTCCTAATTTCCCGGGTCTATTACAACAAAAACCTACAAAAAAATACAAAATTTCAAAAATCTATGATGTTTACTTCAAAAGTTATAGCATAAATTAATCTATCCCCTTTAACTCAAATCGTGTCATCGTCTGTGTGTGTAGTAATTACAGGAAAAAATATATTTCAAAAATCCATGATTTTTACTTCAACAGTTATAGCATAAATTATTAATCTATCCCCTTTAACTCAATCGTATCTGTCCGTGTGTGTAGTAATTCCAAGAAAAAGGTTTTCGTGCAAAAACTCGCTTTCGGTAATGTTCGTTAGTCACTCGGAGCTGCATTTTGGCAATCTAGATCTTTAGACAATAGGACATTTCACGCAATTGATCGATCATTATTGAAAAATAAAAGTGTAGTGAAGGTAAGCCATTGCTTGACTCTTATTAAAATATCCAATAATTATATTTTGACGATGAATTAAATATAAAATACCAGTGCATTTGAGGTATATTAACCTGTTTTTCATGTTAGAATTAATAGTTTTTGTGTGTTTTATCGGCAAATATAAAAATTATCTGTTTTTTAGTCTGAGAAAATGCCAATGGAGAATAGAATGTTGCTATGCTTGTAGTGTTTGTATGTGATATTTATTAAACATATTGCATGTGGACTATTTTAATTTCTATAACATGTATTGTCTTTCTGTTCGTTAATTCATTCGTCATTTTCTCCTTTCGTGTGTTTATTTCTGATTTTATTTATTTAACAAGTTTCTGTTTGTTTCAGTGCGGGGTCATTGACATAAGGAACTATTAGATGCGCAGGTACAGAGTCATTGTGTCGTTGATTTTCGAAAATGTCAGAAATTTTGGGTATTAAGACAGAAAAACTGGTAAACCATTGGTAAGTTTCCTAAAAAATGATTTGATATTATTTAAGTATTGTACTATGTATTAATATTTGTTATCCGAAATATTATATATTTATTTTTGAAGATTGGTCATAAATTATACCACAGATTCTGGGGTCAAAAATAGGTTGATTGAATCTGATTTACCTATATACAATAGTGCACACAAAAATAGTTACAGCCCTTTTTTTTTCATATATCGAAAACTCTTAGAGATTTTTTATTGAAAATGGACATGTGGCGTTCTTATGGCAGCAAAATCTTAAAAAAAAATTAAAATGAAATTTGTGCACTCTATAAAAATTTTATAGGGGTTTTGTTCCCTTAAACCCCCCAAACTTTTGTGTAGGTACGTTCCAATTTAATTATTATTGTGGCACCGTTAGTTAAACACGATGTTTTTAAAACATTTTTGCCTCTTCGTACTTTTTCGATAAGCCAGTGTTTATCGAGATATTTTGAATATTTGTCGAATCCACCACATATTTTTACATGGTATGTAAGTACGATTATAGAAACCTGTTAATATAATCTGAAAATTTATTTATAACTTACATTTTTAGGGATATTTTGAAAAATAAGTCACATCTCGATAAAAGGTGACTTATCAAAAAAAGACTAAGAGGCAAAAAAGTTTTAAAAACACTGTGTTTAACTAATGATACCACAATAATAGTTTAATTGGAACGTACACAAACATTTGGGGGGGTTTAAAGGAACAAAACCCCCATAAAATGTTTATGTAAATATATTAAAAAAGAAGCTGCATCTCGATAAAAACTGGCTTATCGAAAAAATACTAAGAGACAAAAAAGTTTTAAAAATGTTGTGTTTAACTAATGGTATCACAATAATGAATTAATTGGAACGTACAGAAAAGTTTGGCGGGGGGGGGTTTAAGGGAACAAAACCCCCATAAAATTTTTATGGGGTGGACAAATTTCACTATAATTTTGTTTTAAGATTATCCTGCCATAAGAATGATACATGTCCATTTTCAATAAAATATCTCTTAATGGTTTTCGATGTATTGAAAAAAATCGATATTCATTTTGTAACTTCAAAGGGCTGTAACTTTTTTTATGAGCATATTTGTACTAAGGTAAGTTAGGTTCAATCGAACTATTTTTGACCCCAGAATGTGTGGTATAATTTATGACCAATCTTTTTGGGACACCCTGTATACAGGGTGTTAGTAAATAAGTATGAAAAATTTTAAGGGCTAATTCTACATGAAAAATTAATGCCAGTTTGCTCTATAAACATATGTCCGCAAATGCTTAGTTTCCGAGATACGGGGTGTTGAAATTTTTATTTCAAACTGTCAATTTATTTATTGCTCTAAGACCAGTTGAGCTATAAAAATGAAATTTGGTGAGTTTTAAGAGGTAGTTATTATTAATTTTATGACATACAATCAAGCATTTTGTATTCATCATTGGCGCGCCTACGGGCAATGGTCTGAATTATTTTAAAGAAAAAAATAGTACGCCACTGAGATATTTCGAATTAGAAATTATTTTTAAATTCCACGTCTAATTTATGATAAAAAACCTTTCTTGCCTTTTTTTCATATGATGCACCGTTTTTATGCAGAAAAATAAAACATCTTAGCGTATATTTTTCATTTCTTAATACATCATCAAGAACTATCCAATATAATATTACTAAACTAGAACAATAACAGAAAATATTACTAATACCATTTCAACTAGGTACAAAGCTGCAAGAAATGTTTAAAATGATCTCCTTTACAGGTAACAGAAGAATTTTATATTCATCATTGGCGCGCGTACGGGTAATGGTCTGAATTTTTTGAAGAAAAAATAGTACGCCACTGAGATATGTCAAACTAAAAATCATTTTTGAATTCCTCGTTCAATTGACGACAAAAAATCTTTCTTGCCTTTTTTTCATATGCGGCGCCGTTTTCATGCAAAAAAATAAAACATCTTAACGTTTACAAAGTATTTGAACTAAGTTTCTATGCATATGGAATCTACCTCAAATACTTGGTAAGCGTTAAGATGTTTTATTTTTTTGTATAAAAACGGCGCCTCGTATGAAAAAAATGAAAGAAAGATCTTTTGTCGTAAATTAAACGAAGAATTCAAAAATGATTTTTAGTTTGACATATCTCAGTGGCGTACTATTTTTTTCTTCAAAAAATTCAGACCATTACCCGTGCGCGCGCCAATGATGAATATAAAATTCTTCTGTTATCTGTAAAGGAGATCATTTTAAACATTTCTTACAGCTTTGCACCTAGTTGAAATCTTATTAGTATGTAATCTTTTCTGTTATTGTTCTAGTTTAGTATTATTATATTGGAGAGTTCTTGATGATGTATTAAGAAATGAAATATACGCGCCAAGATGTTTTATTTTTCTGCATAAAAACGGTGCATCATATGAAAAAAAGCAAGAAAGGTTTTTTATCATAAATTAGACGTGGAATTTAAAAATAATTTTTAATTCAAAATATCTCAGTGGCGTACTATTTTTTTCTTTAAAAAATTCAGATCATTGCCCGTAGGCGCGCCAATGATGAATACAAAATTCTAAATTGTATGTCAAAAAATTCATAATGACTACCTCCTAAAACTAACGAAATTTCATTTTCATAGCTCACCTGGTCTTAGAGCAATAAATAAATTGGCAGTTTGAAATACAAACTTCAACACCCCGTATCTCCGAAACTAAGCGTTTGCGGACATATGTTTATAGAGCAAACTGGTATTAATTTTTCATGTAGAATTGGCCCTTAAAATTTTTCATACTTATTTACTAACACCCTGTATCTATAGCTTCAGAGCTCTTGTATATTTAGAGCATATTTGAAGATTTCTTAATTTTCAGAAAGTTTCTTATGTAGAAATATCATATTTTACAGTGTTTTATGTAGATGGTACATTAGACTTATCTGTATTTGATTATAATTAGTTCTTGCATAATTAGCCCGATCAGGGAACACAAAATTTTACGAAAACCTCCAAAAAAAAAAAGGAAGGATGGACATTTGGGAATAGGTAGTTGAAATTGTCTATTATTATATAAGAAAAAGTTTACAATTCTACATCCCCTCCATTTTACAAAAATTGGGAAAACGGGGTGAAATATATTTTCTCGGGAGTGAAATAATATACGTTCAAAATAGGCCCGGAATTGGATAAAATGACTAATTCTAAGCAACTTTTGTTCTATAGAGTTTTTCACTTAAAAAGTCAATACTTTTCGAGTTATTTGCGAGTGAATATGTTCATTTTTACCAAAAAAAATATGTTTTTGGACGGTTTTTCGCAGAAAACTCAAAAAGAGTAAGTATTCTAGCGAAAAAATAATCTTAGTAAAAATATAGCTCATAAAAAATTGAAAAAAAACGGTGTACGCGTGAGGCCTGCAGACCCAGCCGAAGCAGAGTTGTAGCTAATGAAAAGTAGGTTCCTCTTCGTCAAATTGAAAATGGAATATTTCAATGTGAAATAACCAAAAAACAGAACACTTTTCGGGGAAAATTCATTACAACTTAAAGTGTTTAAAAAAAGTTTTGTTTTGTTTTCAACAAAAACTTACTAACGTTAAAAATAAGTGAATTACGCTCAAAATGTTGTTGATTCCTTTTATTTTTTGGTATCGCGAAAATCACCCCCTAATTACCTTCCCAAATAAAATTAATCGTTACCGCTTCACAAGTTACTTTACTGATGTATTGTTTATATTTTCTTTAAGTTTCGTTGGTTTAAAGTGCTCATTTTTGAAAAAAATTGGGTTTAAAATAAAACATTTTTTTTATTTTGAAAAAAATAAAATTGTTCATGGAATTAACTTAAAAATTATTAGTAATATCAAAAATCTTAAAAAGAGTAATAAAATATACCTACGTTTTGCTTCTCTGAATATTTTTACTTTTTCGTTTTCTTGTTAGACAAAAATTGGTTATGGCTGTTCAAAATTTGCCTAAACTCGTGATTAGTTACTCGTTCAAGCCATTTTAACTACAGCTTTTTCAAAAATAAGCTCTTTGAACCGATTAAACTTACAGATCATATAAATAATACATAAGCAAAGAAACTTGTGAAGTGGTAATGATAAAATTTATTTGTGATGCTAATTAGGGGGTGATTTTCGCGATTTTTTTACCAAAAAAATAAAAGGGACCAACAATATTTTGAGCGTAACTCACTTACTTTTAATGTTACAAGTTTTTTTTAAAAACAAACATAAACCTTTTTTTAAACACTTTAAAAATGTTGAAATGAATTTTCCCCGAAAAGTATTCCGTTCTTTTGGTTATTTCACATTGAAATATTCGATTTGCAATTTGATGAAGAAGAACCTACTTTTCATTAGCTACAACTCTGGTTCTACTGTATCTACAGACCTCAAGCATACACCATTTTTTTTCAGTTTTTTATAAGCTATATTTTTGCTAAGAATATTTTTTCGCTGAAATACTTACTTTTTGAGTTATCTCCGAAAAACTGTCCAAAACCATGTTTTTTTCTGTTAAAATTGAACTTATTCACTTGCAAATAACTCGAAAATATTGACCTTGGGAAAAAACTCTATAGAACAAAAGTTGCTTAGAATTGGTCATTTTATCCAATTCCGGACTTATTTTGAATGTATATTTTCCACCTTCGGGAGAGGGGTATTCCCCTCCACTTTTGTAAAATGAAGGGGATGTAGAATTGTAAACTTTTTCTTATATAATAATAGACAATTTCAGCTACCTATTCCCACCTTCCTTTCTTTTTTTTGGGGTCAGATTGTTCTTTGATCGGGCTAAATAGGCATCTTACTTTAACATTATTACTTATTACGTTGAAACTAGAAATTTTTGTACATATTTTGTTATTTTTAATAGAATATTATTAATATTTTGAATTTTGACTCAATTTTTATAAACAAATATGGAGCAAACATCTATATTTTTTGTGTTTTATCAAATAATTTTACAATTAGTACCCTTTCAGACTAAGACACTGGTGTCTGACACCGGTGTCCGCCACCAGTGTTCAATTGCAGCAAAGCATTATTTTAAATGAACGACTACAGACGAGCCACTTTGAGTGTCTGGTTGATTTTAGTGGCTCAACCTCAACAATGCTTGCTGCAATTGAACACCGGTGGCGGACAACGGTGTCAGACACCAGTGTCTTAGTCTGAAATGGTACTTATACTCCAGAGTAATAAGCTGGAAATAGACCATGTTCGGGACACTCAAAGATCCAGGTAGCTGACTACTTTTTTAGTTATTGTAGACCTATGGAAAGAAAACCTACCTGTTTCCTGCCTAAAGTTCGCGTCCGTTTTTTAATTAATAACCATTTAGTGCAAAAATCGCGATTTTTTCGATTTTTTGCACCCCATTCAAAAGCTAATCAGTTGACATAAAACTACAAAATTTATTTTTTTAGAACATTGAAAAACCTTTAATAATGACGATTTTTGAAAGTTAAAAAGTTAATTTGTTGCTACGCAAACTGCAAAATAAGTTAAAATCGTTATTTGTTAATAACTTTTACTAAAACTACTTTAGAACTTTAGTGTTTCATCCAAAGTTGTGTATTGGGGTACTTAACAAACCCTCAAAATTTGAGACCGATCCATTAATTAGTTTAAAAGTTATTCTATTTGTTTATTCCAGAGACCTTTATTTTGCAATAACATAAGACCGAAAATAATGAAGATATGACAATTCTGCGTATGTCAAATGAAAGTAGAAAAGAGATATTATCAAAATGTACTAAAAAAAGATAAAAGAATTATCTAATATAGTCAAAAATACTAATGCCAAATTTTTGAAATTTTGTAGTTTATAAACATTTAGAACAACTTTAAAAATATTGTCGGTAGAAAAAATCATTTTAGATATTCGAAAATTTGGTATTTCACACGAATTTTTAAAAATGTTGTTCAGTTGGTGACTAGTCGTCGTAAGTGAAGGGGGTGCTGGGAGCCGACAAATGCACGAGTTCAAAACTAAAAAGGCAACTTAAAACTACTATCATTTTATATCTCGGGATCTACTGAACATATTTTGATCTTTCTTTTTTAATTTGTATGTAATTTTTCTGTACAATACAAATATGTAATTTGTATATTTACAATTTGACATTTATTAATTATTAAACAATCTAATTTGTTTAAACAATTTTTGAAAAAAATAATTTTTTCCCAAAAATCCATGTTTTTAATCAGACTATCATTATTAATCATAGAAAAAGTTAAGGTAAACTTTAATAAATAAATTATCTTCAATAAATAATTATCTAATAGAAATAATTTATTTATTATAGTGAACTTTAACTTTTTGTATGTGCATTAATGATATTATGATTAAAAAAATAGATTTTTGTAAAAAAATATTTTTTCAAGAATTGTTTAAACGAATTAGACTGATTATTAATTCATAAATTTATAAACAAATTGCGTATTTGTAATGTACGTAGAAATTACATATGAACTAAAAAAATAAAAACGAAAATCCATTGAGTTGATCCGGAGATACAGAAAATTGTATTAAAAATGAATAACCATTTTCAATTTCGTTGCAACACGAAACTACAACCGCATCATTATTCCAGTTCAATCAGAGAGTGCAGCAAGCACCTCTACCGGTTTCGAAACTTATTAGTCTCTCATCAGGAGGCACATATTTTTCTCTCTCTGACCCAACTAGGACAAACCCCGGCGTACAGTCACGGATTGCAACGAACGAAATGGCATGGATGCCTTAGCGGCAACTGCTGTCAAAAAAATTGTATTAGTTTGAAATTGCTTTTTCGGTATTTTAACTCGGTGGATTCGTAGGTTCCCCCTAGTAACCGTTTGAACTACAATTTTGAAAAATCGTAGAGGGTGCTATGAAGAAAAAATGTTTAAATTTTTTAACAAAAAATGCAAATCCCTTTATTTAAAATGACATCAATGAAATTCCTTGATTATTATAAATAAATTAGATGTGAATTAAAAAAAACCAATGGCTAACTTTGTCCCTAATGAATCCAGTCTAATTTTTTATTTGAAAATTCGTGTTAAAATACTAGCTTTCCGAATGTATAAAAAGATTGTTCCTACGGACAATATTTGTCAAGTTATTCTAAATGTTTATAAACTACAAAATTTCAAAAATTTTACTTTAGGACTTTTGATTATATTGATTATTTTTTTAACTTTTTTAATACATTTTGATACCATCAGTCTTCTACTTTTTAAATTTAAAAAATCGGTATTTTGAAGGTTTTTCAATGTTCTAAAAAATTAAATTTTGTAGTTTTATGTCAATTGTTTAGCTTTTGAACAGGGTGTAAAAAATCGAAAAAATCGCGATTTTTGCAATAAATTGTTAATAATTAAAAAACGGACGCGAACTCTAGGCAGGAAACAGGTAGGCTTTCTTATTCCTTTAGGTCTACAATAACTAAAAAAGTAATCAGCTACCTGGATCTTTGAGTGTCCTGAGAAAATCCTTATTACCCTGGACTATTAGGGACATGCTTTTGTTTATTTATTTATTAAGCTCAACAGGCCTTGTAGGCCTAGGGCTAAAATGTTTACATATCTAATTACGTTTTATTTTCCTCTTCTTCTTCTTCACCTGCCAATTTGGAATAATTGTCCTGCATTTGATATCTGAGCACATTCACGAATGTTTTTTAACCAAGAAACTTGTTTTCTTCCTTTGTCTTTAAGTTTCAGTTGTAATATTTTATTGCGATTTCCCATCAGTATAGGTTCCAGATAAGACATTTAGACTTTATCAGTTCTCTATTTTTGTTGCCGTCGTTAGTACTTCTTCATTCATTTTCCTTGCTGTCCAAGGTATCTTCAGCATCCGTCTATGAATCCACATTTCCAATGCTCCAATTCTGTTCACGATCGATACTTTTAGCCTCCACACTTCTGCACTATACAAAAGTACAGACCAAACGTATCACGTAACCATTCTTTGTCTTGGTTCTAAACTGAGATGATTATTACAAAGAAATTACTTCATATTCATACAAGTAGTATTAGTCATTGTTATTCTATGTTTTATTTCTATGTCTGGATCTAGCTGGCTCCCAAATATGTTATCACAGTTTCCAAATATTATTTTTCTCATGAGCATCGTTCAGTGCGTCACAGTTTTTCGATTTCTTTCTAACGCATTAAATTTGTATGTGACAGAAAAAGGCACGTCTGTGATTAGAGACATTTATAACATTTATTTTAGTCGTCGATAAGTGGCGCTATAATCGAAAAAAAAAATTATTTACGAATTATACAGGGTGTCCAGAAACTCTACCGACAAACGAAGATAGGAGATTCCTCAGATAATTTTAAGATAATTTAACCCAATTCACCTAGTCCGAAAATACTTCCTAAGGGAGCTAGAGCTCTTTGAAGATGGCGTCATGTAATTAGTTTTTCTTAAATACCTCCAGAACGCCTCTATTTAGAAAAACAAAAATTGGTATAGTTATACATATACATATTTACTTTCCAGAAATGAATCGATTCCATCCATTGCAAATTTCTAGTACAGGTCATAGGCGTCCGTTTTGGGTAGGGCAACGATTATTTTATCGCCTAACTTTTTTGTCTTTAATTTTTAAGCATTTTTGACTCTGAATTATTTAATTGTGAGTTATTCTAGTACTAAAAGATACTCTTAGTTTAAGTCGATAGGATACACCGTTTCCTAGAAAAATCGATTTGAAATTTTTTCGTTCCTTGAATTTAAAAAAAAAAGATTAAAAAAAAACTATTTAGAAAGATGAAAACTGGTACATTTATTTATATTCCAGAGATTAATCGATTTCATTAATGGCGAATTTCTAGTACCGGTCATAGGCGTCCGTTTTGGGTAGGTCAACAGTTATTTTATAGCATACCTTTATTGTCTTTTATTTTTAAGTATTTTTGACACTAGATTATTCAATTATGAGATATTCGAGTACTAAAAGTTACTCTTGCTTTAAGTTGGTAAAATACATCGTTTTTTTTTAATTTTCTTTAACTTTCTTTTCAAATTCCCAAAACTAAAAACTTTCAAATCGATTTTTCTAGAAAACGGTGTATCCTATCGACTTAAAGTAAAAGTACCTTTTAGTACTAGAATACCTCACAATTTAATAATCCAGTTTCAAAAATGCTTAAAAGTTGAAGACAAA
The DNA here is from genome assembly GCF_917563875.1 of Diabrotica virgifera virgifera. Classification (NCBI taxonomy): domain Eukaryota; kingdom Metazoa; phylum Arthropoda; class Insecta; order Coleoptera; family Chrysomelidae; genus Diabrotica; species Diabrotica virgifera. The sequence continues at coordinate 124,157,696 of NC_065452.1, forward strand.
AAAGTTATGCAATAAAATAACCGTTGCCCTACCCAAAACGTACGCCTATGACCGGTACTAGAAATTCGCAATGGATGGGATCGATTCATTTCAGGAAAGTAAATATGTATACCAATTTTCGTTTTTCTAAATAGAAGCGTTCTGGAGGTATTTAAGAAAAACTAATTACATGGCGCCATCTTCAAAGAGCTCTAGCTCCCTTAGGAAGCATTTTCGGACTAGGTGAATTGGGTTAAATTGTCATAAAATTATCTGAGGAATCTCCTGTCTTCATTTGTCGGTAGAGTTTCTGGACACCCTGTATATACACCGTTTTTACGCGTCAACGCCCTTCCGGTAGGGATCTACGGAGGAGTGTCACCGAGCCGCAAGCCCTTATCCCTTGCCGTACCGCTCCTCCATAGGCCGATCAGACACCAGCTTATTCTAGACCAAGTCGTAGATTCTTTTTAGAATTTTAGACTACGACGTCAGCCTTTGTATTTTTCTATTCACCAGCCTGGGGCTCGAACCTCGATCGACTCGACCGCATATCCACTAGATTTGTCAATCGTGCGCCTCAGTCCGCTTGGCTAATCTGATCGACACGAATTATATAATATATCTACAAATATAATCTGTACAATTTATAAGACTATACAAATCAAAGAAAATACCATTTTATAAATGCAATAAACAAAATTCATTTGTTTTTATGCCAAATTGCAAATAAAATGTGACAACTCGCAGATTTAACTAAATGTTATAAATATGTATTATCACAAGGTTAATAGATTAGGGCGTAGGTTGTCTCATAACTGTAGACCAATCAAAGGCTGGCTTTTTAAAGGCGGGAATACGTCATCCGTACGACAATTTTAAAATTGTCATAAGAGTCAATGCTAATAAAAGGTTCAAAAACTTAGGTTTTGCAATATATTTTGAGATTTACTTGGGTATAGGTATATTAAGTGGTTCTTATATTGGTAATTATATCAATTTTTCCCTTAAAAATCAATAGTCTGCTAACAAAAAACTAGAATTCATTTAACACTTATTATGTGTGTTTTAAATGGAGAAAACAATTTAATTAGCACAAAAATCCAAAAAAATAGAAGAAAAAGTTTAAAATCAAAAATACTAATATGTAGGTACTTACTTATTATGTTTTTCGTGGAATGTGCAGCACTTTTATCATTTTTGGTGGTATGCAACAACAAAAGAACGAATAATATAAATAATTTATTATTAGGTTAAAATATAAAAAAGACGTAACACAATATTAACATATTCAGACACGAGGAAATGTTTGCTACCTATTTTCTTATGTTTAGAGGCCCATTTATCTTGTAACATTTTATTATCCATTATTGTTTGAGAATGTTAAGGTATTTGGGAAATGTCCAAAAACATTATTTTGTTTCCATCTGGTTCAGGAATTTTGGAGTTGCTTTTACATACAGGGTGATCAACTTCTGTGACAAAGTCCAATATATCTGTTATTATAAAATATATGAAAAAAAGTTGTTAATAAAAGTTATAGATACCTTTAATCTACACATTTTAAAATTAGTGAGAAATATACAGGGTCCTCCATAACACGGTGCCAAACTAAAGTTTTGTTTTTTTAAATGGAACACCCTGTATTTTATTCAAAGTCTGGTTTCTCTACATTTTTCTGATTAAAAAGATATAACACTTGTCTAGGGTTATACTGAGTGTTTCAAAGTTATGAGCCCTTTTATCAAAAAATCATACTGATTTGATCGCCCTGTATGACTCTAAAAGTATAATATAAACTTATTTTTTTACTGCTGTTGACTGTCAATATTAAAGTAGTTTTGCAACAACGTGCAATTTTTTTATCACTACACAAATTGTATACAGGGTAAGTCAAAATGCAAATAAAAGATTTTCTTCATATTTTTAAATGGAACACCCTGTATTTTATATTACCATCGAAAAGTTCTTTCATTATACTTGCATATCTTTTAAATATTCCCTATACCTAAAGTTATTAGTTTTCGAGATATTTTAGTTTTATTGTCGATAACTCATAGATACGTTTATTACAGTAAATTAATTACCCATAATATGAGAAACCTCCAATGAGTTTGTTAATGATAATTAAAATTAGACTGCATTTCATTTTTTCTCCAATTTTATGGTAAATTATATACAATAACGACAATTTTATATTTACTAACAAAATGATATTAATTTTCCGCGAAGAAATGGAAACTATAAATTGCTGCAAGTTTTTGTTTAAGGTGGCTTTGAAATAATTGACACAAGAACTGTCAGATGTAAGATTTTAAATATCTGTACGTTTTTACTTTTGTTATTGATTATAATTGTTTGCCATATTGTTATAATTGTTACCCAACAATGAATTTTAGTCGTGAAGAAATGACAGACATGATATGGTTTTTAGGAGAGTGTTTCAAAAACTCATTAGTTGCCACAAGAATTTATAAGGAATGGTGTCCATAGCGTCAGCAACCAAATAAGATAGCATTTGACAACTTATTTGACAGGTTTAATCGTACTGGTTCTGTTTATGAAGCAAAGGAAAAAACAAAATTCATTATTACGAATGAAAATTAATTAAATGTTTTACTGTCTGTTACAGAAAATCCTCATACAAGTATTCAAAATATTACAAGAGAGCAAGATATAAGTTATGGATCTATCCAGAAGATAGTCAAGAAAAACAACATGTACCCATATCATATACAAAAGAGTACAATTTTGTCAATGGTCAACAAAAACAAATAGTTATACTGAGAGATTTTTTTGAGTTTGTCCTTTTTTTTTGGAGACGAGGCAACATTCCACAAAAATGGTAGTGTAAACAGACACAATTTTCATTATTATTCCACAACCAATCCGTACTGTGCTCAGACACATAGTCAAACAAGATGGTCCTTAAATGTTTGGGGTGGAATCAGAGGCAATTACGTTATAAGTCCTTCTCTCTATGAGGAATCGGTAAATGGTGAGGTTTATTTAAATTTTCTAGTGAATCATTTACCTATTCTACTTGAAAATGTACCATTAAACATCCGCCAACATATGAGCCCCTGCTCACCACAACGCACTTCTCAACGATGAACTATTTCCTGAAAGATGGATAGGAAGAGATGGGCCAGTTCACTGGCCACCCAGATCACCAGAATTAAACGAAAGTGACTTCTTTTTTTGGGGTTATATTAAAGACGTAGTCTATAGGGCACCTCCAACAATAGTTGATGATATGAGAGTAAGGTTTCAAAACGCCTTTCAAAGTGTCACACAACAAATGCTTAAAAACATCTGTAGGTCTTTTTAAACTCGTCTCCAAGCTTGTGTAGACGTTATGGGAGGTCATTTTGAACACCTTTTATAACATAAGAGGTACGATGAACATTTTTTTTATTTAATTTAGTTTTTTTAATAAATTTTGATAAATTAAAGTATTGTTATTAATAACTAAGTAATACATGTTGCTATCAACAATAAAACTAAAATATCTCAAAAACTAATAACTTTAGGTATAGGGAATATTTAAAAGATATGTAAGTATAGTGATAGAACTTTTCGATAATAATATAAAATACAGGGTGTTCCATTTAAAATTATGAAGAAAATCTTGTATTTAAATTTTGACTTACCCTGTATACAATTTGTGTAGTTATAAAAAAATTGTACATTGTTGCAAAACTACTTTAATATTGACAGTCAAAAGCATCAAAAAAATAAGTTTATATTACACCGTTAGAAACATAAAGGGCGGTCAAATCAGTATGATTTTTTAATAAAAGTGCTCGTAACTTTGAAACACTCAGTATAATCCTAGACAAGTGTTATATTTCTAGAATCAGAAAAATGTAGAGAAACCAGATTTTGAATAAAATACAGGGTGTTTCATTTAAAAAAACATAACTTTGGTTTGGCACCGTGTTATGGAGGACCCTGTATATTTCTCACTAATTTTAAAATGTGTACATTAAAGGTGTCTATAACTTTTATTAACAACGTTTTTTCATATATTGTATAATAACAGATATATTGGACTTTGTCACAGAAGTTGATCACCCTGTATAGCTATGCTACAAATGTTACCACCACTCATCTAAAAAATGTTTTATTATTATAACATACAAAACTACATATTATTATGTGTAATATTATAATTGTTAAACTAACCTTACACGGTTAAGAAAACACACTTCACAAGTCATTACTGCCTTTGTATAGGACCCAAATAAGTAATTATAGTAATATAGTCCTTATTTGCTTAAAAACTCAACAAATATTAAACAAATAAACGATATTATAAGAAAATTCCACAAAAATATACGGAAATATAACCACACACAACTGTCAAACTTGACTTTGTCGTACGAGTGACGTAGGCATTCCCCTCCCTCTCGCTTTCGCCCACATAGTTATGGGATAACCTAACCCCTATCTATGAACCTTGGTATTATCATGGACTTACTTTTTTTTCTATCATTTGTGACGCACTGAATAATGCTCATGAAAAGGACTTTATGCCATTTTGTGAACTTTCTCAACTTGGACTCCATTTCATTGAAGCTCTTATAAATTTTATTTAATTTCACTTCAGTCTTTTTATACACTCCTTTACCACTTTCCTCCATTTAGTTCAGTCCAATACTAGTTCTTTATATCTCTCATTGTTACGTTTCTTCAGATCTTCGTACACACTGTCCATCTATCTTTTTCTTGGCCTGCCTTTCCTTTTCTTTTGTATTGGTCTTCGTGAGAATACCATTTTTGGAATTCTTTCATTTCCCATTCTTTCGATGTGCCCCAAATATCGTAACCTCTGCGCTTTTGATTGTCGTCGTTATCATTGGCTCTTTATACAGTTCGTCCAATTCTTTATTGGTTCGTCTTCTCCACTGATTCCACAATTTTTAAACCTCCATATATTGCTCTTTGGATTTTCCTCTCATATCTTTCTAAAATGATTGTTTCTTACTTTTTCAGCACCCATGTTTCGTATGCGTATGTTAATGTCTTGTAAATTCTGATTTTTGTTTGTCTGGATACGTATTTGGATTTCATAATCCGTGTGATGGATGACCGAAGTTAACTTTAACGTTTGAGTTAAAGTTAAGATAACTCTCAGGGATAACGTGACAATAACTATTTACGTAAATTCGGTGTGACGTATCTTTCACCGTTATGAGATAGTTATTTCTTCAGCGTTAAAAAAGAGAAATAACATTTGACTAACAAAGTTTGAAGTAACAAAGATAACCCTTATGTAGAATAGTACCTACAAGTTGGAGTGAGCGCGAGAGATCGATCGGAACATGCCACAAGCTTGACAGGATGGGAAGCTACCCATAAAAGCAGCGTTACCGAGTTGGTATAATTGTACCAATTTGATACAATTAACAACCAAACTTTTGATACTAAAGTATCTTAAAGTAAAAACCTCCAATTTTGTGATATAAGAAATTTGCTTCAAGTAACATCAAACGATGTTTTTTAAAGTTTTTGTACAAATTGTGTTGGTTTAGTACATTTTGTGTCACTATTTCAGTCATTCCAGTGCATTTACAAAAATTTATCTGGTAACACTGCATATGTTTATACATTTCAACTTATATTTCAACTTATTTCTGATGACTGTTTTGTAAATTCTGCCTTTCATTTCTTTTCCGATAAGTTTTTAATTTACATCATAGTGGATTTGCTGTTATAACCGTGCTTTTGTCTTTTGCGAAGAAATTAACTTGTTAAATCTGGCGGTTATATTAAATTGGTGCACCATACGTTGTAAATCATCTTCACTTTCAGAGATTAGTACTGCGTGATCTGCATAGCAGATTACTTTAAGATGTTTTTCTCCCATTTGGTATCCTTTTTTAGTTCTTACTTTTTTTATTGCTTCATCCATGATCAAGTTGAACAATAGACGACACGTGGAATCCCCCTGTCTTATCCCACTGCCATCTTCAGTTGGGTTATTTAGTTCTTCTTGTATTTTTACTTTTATTGTGTTGGACTGGTAGATATTTTCGATCGTTTAAGTATTCCTAGAGGTTCCTCTTTTGCGTAAAATAAATGGATAACTGACCCGGTCAAATGCCTTCTTAAGGTCCACGAAACATAAATATGCTGGTTTGTTGTATAGCCCTAACTAACCTGCCCTAGCATATTATAGCCCTAACTAACCTGAATAACAGTGGCGACGCCTGATTTTTTCTGAAGTGTTACCAAAACCAGATGCAAAAAATCTTATGTAAAAAATGAAGATATGGCTAAATGTATTGTTATATTTCTATTTGATATGAAAATTAAATTTTGATAATTATAAACAAAATTCAATTCAATATAAAATATTTTCAATTTTCTCAACCACGGGCATATAAATTTAAAACAACCTGTATACAACAAATTGTTATATGTAATTTTAAGAAGTGATTAGAATAAGCGTACGAAACTCGGAACAATGTGCTTAGAATAAACAAAGTGAATGACGCGTATCATTATCGTTTCTTCGCGGAAGGTCGATCATTAGCCTATGCTAAATAAAACTCAGTGAAATAGATGATAGTTCATTATCGTTTTTCGCGGAAGGTTTCGATCATTAGCCTATGCTAAATAAGACTCATTTGAAAGAGAGAATAGGTCATTAAAATTTGTAAATAGTTAGAAAGTATTTTAGAATGGGAATTAAATATTTTCTTTTGAAATCCATTAAGCATATTTAGAAAGATTAAAAATTGGTTTTGAGGAATATTACGAATGAGAGTTGGTGGTGGAAGATTGATTTGTGAATTTGGAAGGGATATTTAGAAAGTAGGGGAATGAATGACAAAATGAGAGCAGAATGTTTTGAGCTGTCGAGAAGTGAAGTCGAGTAGTAGACGGTAGTGTTCGAGGAGTGAGAAAGCCGGTGTAGTTCCGTGAGTGTGGAGTATCTATCGTGGAACGAGAAGTAGGCCAGGTCGAGAGTAAAAGAACCTCCTTGAGCCCAGAGTGTCCCGGTAGCTGATAGCAGTTTCGAAAAAGGTAGAACACAGCATCACGACAAAAGCAGGAACGAGAGCTATTCGAGCTAGTTTTTCAAAGGAGAACATCACTGGAAGCCAGGACGAGGTTTGATCGCAGCCAAGGATAGCAGGAAAGGGTTTTGTGTGAGGACATTTTCAGTTCACCAGGAAAAGGTCAGTCTCATTTGTTTGGACATGAATGTATGGGTTTTTCGTATTAAATTCCACATAAAAAATTGAATAACATAATCAATAATATCAGAAAAGCTTCATCAAACTTAAATAGAGTTGTTCCTAATAACTCCTAATAGTTAAATGTTAATAAAAACTTTCAATTGAAAACCAAAAGGAAATAAGATTCCCATTTGTAAATGTTATGTTTAAGAATAATAAGAAATAGCAAATATTAAGCATTGGTTGCCTTTTAAATAAAATAAAAAATATTTTGATTATAATTGTAACCCATATGTGTATTTTTTTTACTCTTTTCTTTTCTATCCCGATTAGGAACCATTAAGAAATATTTAGAAGCCACGGAAGTAAGTAATTAATTTATAATTCGCCCTGAGATTGAAAACATATTGATATGTGATCTGGTTAATTAATTGGATTAGTATTAATACATTGATTAAATTAAGTAACATATAAGAATATTATCTCATATCAATAATCAAGATCACATCAACTGTCGTCCAACGTGGAAAGCATTGTAAAGTATTTCTAGTGGCAAATTTGAAGGATAGAAAGAGTAAAGCCGGTATTTGAAAATTTATATGCCTGTGGTAAAAAGTGAGATACTTACATTTGATAACATAAAATTTTAGATCTCTTTAGGTACAAATTTTACATAACTGATTTAATATTTTATTTTTACGATATTTACATTTGATATATTTATTGACAATTTATAATATTTGGGTGAGAAAAAGTCGTCTTGGTAACATACTAGTAAAATTTCATATTTGGCGGGGACAGTACTTCTTGAAAACAAATGTCTGTGACAAGAAGCCAAAGCAAGGACAACAAAAAACAAAAAGAACATTCAGACCAAGAAGATATTTTAGACAAGACAATCATGGCATCAGAACAGCAAGAATTATCAGGAATAGATAAACTATTACAACTGATGCAACTCCAGTCACAAAAAATGGATGAAGCAAAAAGGACAATGGATAAAAATCAGGAGGAAACAAAACTAGCAATGGATGAAGCAAAAAGGACAATGGATAAAAATCAGGAAGAAACATCAAAGAAAATGGATAAAGTGGATCAAAAAATGGAGGAAACACAACAAAAAATGGAACAGAAAATGGATAAAGTGGAGAAAAAAATGGATGACAATCAACAGGAAACAAAACAAGCGATAGAAGAGAACAATAAGAAAATAGAGGAACGCATAGAAAAGTATGAAATGAAAATTAAAGATCACATGCAAAAACAAGAAATGAGAATGAAGGACCACATGAAAGAACAAGAAATGAAAATTCAAAATAAAATGAAGGAGTTAACGAATTGCCAGAAAAAAGAAATGGAAAGTTTGGAAAACAAGTTGCAAAACGCTATTCAAGCAGACATAGAAGAAGTGGAAAGAAAGATTGCGGAAATCAATACGCAACAAAATGTCGGAGAAAGAAGAGAAATGGTTATACATAGCACAGATGACGTGAAGATAAGGTTTGGCGGGGATGTAAGAAGATTACACCCAGTGCCGTTCATTAATAGCCTGAAAAAGAACATACAACACATCGGAAATTTCGATACAGCAAAAGAAACTATCAGAAACCATCTCAAATATGAAGCAAGCCTATGGTTCGATAGTAAAGAAGAAGAATTCGGCAATTGGCAACAATTTGAACAAAAATTTTTGAATTATTTCTGGGGAAAGGTCCAACAATTGGAAATTAACAAGGAATTGCAAAATGGGAAATACAATGATAGGATGGGTGTATCAGAAAGGACATATGCTTTGCAAATTTACAATAATGCAAAACATTTACAATATAATTACTCATCGGAACAATTAGTCGAACTGATTGCAAGACATTTCGAGGAAACGCTGGAAGACCATATCACATTGCAAAATTACAAAGACATAGATAGTTTATGCCAATTCCTACAAATAAGAGAATCACGTCTAAGAGAAAGAAAATCAAGAAGGTCGCGAGAAGATTACAGGCCCCGAGAAACACAAGATTACAGAGATAGAAATCAAAATAGGAGGGACTATACAAGACGAGATTTTAATCCCAGAAGGGAAAACGAAAATAGAGACAACGGAAGAGGAAATTATGAACAAAGAAATAGGCAATGCAATGAGGACAGAAATCGAGAATACCAGAATAGAAACACCACACGCTCAAATCAAGAAAACAGAAATAATGGTAGACAAAATGAACAGGGATATCGAGAAAACCGAAACAGATCCGACAGACCAAGAGAAAATAGAAGAGAAGTGAATAATACCCAGACAGATGAATATGACGGAGAGAGACATTATGACGAAAATATAAACAACGATGAGCAACCGGCGTCTTTTCACGACGGCGCTCACTAAAAACCAAAAATCAAACAGGAATCTTTTGTCACCCCAAGGAGTTTATTAAATTGGCAGGAAACAACGAAAAGAAAAATGGAGTTAATTTAAAATTTGTGGATGGATTTATCAACGAGAAACCAATTAAAATTATGATAGACACTGGATCTGAAATAACATTGGTCAACAGAAAACTAATAGAAGAAGTTAACTTAACAAATTTAATTTATAAAATACCTAGGGTAAATTTAGTGGGCGCAAACAAACGGACATTGGCAACTATAAATGAAGGCATACGAGTAATGGTACGACTGGGCAAGAATATGTATGCACTACAATGTGTAATAATGCCAAACATGTCACATGACATGATAGTAGGAGTGGACGAATTGGCAGAAAAACATGTAGTGATAGATTTTAAAAATAATACGATGAAACTAACAGAAGAAAAAGAAAAAGAACAGGACAAGGAACATGAGAAACAAAATACGGACGAATCAGGTAAAGAACAAACAGTGGAAATGAATTTGGCAGCGAAGCAAGGACAAAGAAGAAAAAGGAGAAAAGGTCAGAAAAAGATAAAAGAAAATGAAACCTGTGGCTCCTCAAAAGAAGAGTTGAGCCCAGAAGAAGAAAATTTGAGAGTATCAGAAACAAAGGAAACCTGGGATTCCTCAAAAGAAGAGACGGGCTCAGGAGAAGAAAAAATAAAGCTAAAAAATGAAAGTGAAAAGAATATGATTGAAACAGTGGTATTTGAAGAGGAGGTATATGCAAACGAGGATGCAGAATGCACGGTAAACATGTGTGAAGAATCTGAGAAAAAAGACAGAAAATTGATATGTGGAGAAGGGAAAGAAAAATAATTGCGGTTGATGTTAAGAAACTACGAAAATTTGATCAATGAGGAAAACAGAGTGGCTAAAAAGTACGAACATTCATTTGAGGTGAAAAACTTGGGAAATTTTCGATCAAAGACTTACCCGATTCCATACAAGTATCGACAAGAGGTGAAAGAAGAAATAAATAAAATGTTGGAAGATCAAATCATCGAAAGATGTGATTCACCGTATGTTAACCCGATTGTGATAGTAAAGAAAAGCAGTGGAGAATTGAGATTATGTTTAGATGCCAGGAATATCAACCAGCACACTGTATCACAATATGAATCACCTCTAAACATCGAGGCCATTTTTGGAAGAATCACCGGGTCACACATATTTTCGAAAATTGACTTAAAACACAGTTTTTGGTTGATACCGTTAGCTGAAAAGTGTAGAAACTACACCGCTTTTTCTATTGATGGTATTGTCTACCGGTTTAAGGTAGTGCCGTTTGGATTGCAGAGTGCTTGTGCTGCACTCGTCCGAGCTCTACATACCATTTTGAATCGCCACGAAGATTTCATAGTTCATTATATCGATGATTTATTAATTTTTTCACAAGATACTCAGAGTCATCTGAAACACATAGAAATAATTCTGGAAGAATTGGACACAGCGGGATTGAAATTAAACATTGAAAAATGTCAATTTTTTCAAAAAGAAGTCATTTATTTGGGTTTTCAATTGGACACCAAAACAGTAAGATTATCCGAAGACAGAGACAAGCTCATAGATGAATACCCAAGACCAACGAATTTGAAAACATTGAGAGGTTTTCTTGGCACGATTAATTATTTTAAAAAACTGATTCCCGATTTGAGCCAAAAGGAAATCCCTCTGATAAAGTTGCTTAAAAAAGGAATAAAATGGAATTGGAAAGAAGAACAGGAGGAAGCTTTCGAAACATTAAAACGAGAATTCGCAAAAGGAACGAAAATATACCACCCCATTTACAATTTACCTTTTATACTCCGAACTGATGCGTCCATACAAAAATTTGCAGGAGTTCTGTCTCAAATACAAAACGACCAAGAAGTGCCGATATGTTTTATATCGCGAGTGACTAAAACACATGAGAGAAAATATAGTGTTACAGAATTGGAGTTTGCCAGTGTACTATATTGCGTGAACAAATTGAGGTTTTACTTATTGGGAGCAAAATTCACAATCGAAACAGACCATGCAGCTTTAGTACATATCATGAAGAATAGATTAGTAAATAATAGAATACATAGAGGTATTCTATTATTACAGGAGTATGATTTTGAGTTCCGATATATAAAAGAAAAAGACAACATAATAGCCGACGCTCTAACACGGGATGAGGACACGGGAAAAAAGGAAACAATTACTCTACAGGTGGGACTAAATAGATTAATACAAGAAGAAGGGATATATTCGTTAAATGAGATAAGGACAAACCAAGAAGACCTAGAGGAAAGAGAGAAAAGAAGAGCGGAAGTAGAAAATGACATATATTTTAAGAGAATAGACGGAAAGGAACTATATTTAGTGACACAGACATTGGCCGAAAAGATAATAAAGAAATTACATGAGGACAATGGGCATATCGGTAGCAGAAAAGTTTGGCTCGTTTTTAGGGAAAATTACATCAGCCGACAGGATTACCGCATTGCAAAGGAAATTACCCAGAAGTGCGATGTATGTCAAAAATATAAGAGTCGGAATTTCAAAAACGAAAATGTTGCCAAAAATATTGAAGCCCGAAACAAACTAGACATTGTAGCAATAGATATGTTAAGCGATCTAATTATGACCACTAAAAGGAACAAACATATTCTGGTAATGGTGGATGTGTTTTCAAAATACGTAAAATTATATAGTTGCCGCACCACAAAGGGGGAGGAAATATTAAGAAAAATCGACAATTTTATAGCCATAGTAGGAACACCAAAAAAGATCCTACTGGACAATGCAACGTATTTCCGAAATGATCGTTTCAAGGGACAACTTCGAGAACGAGGAATAGAGACAAATTTTGTCAGCATCAGGCATCCACAGAGTAATCCTTCGGAACGATTCATACAGGAAGTGACGAAATTTCTTCGCATTGCAACAGATGGTCAACATCGCCACTGGGACAGGAAAATGGCGGAAATAGAAAGGTATCTAAATACAATTCCGAGCACAGTAACAAAAGAGACCCCAGAATACATCATGAAGGGTGTATTGCCGATAAGGCCATGGGAAGACCAAGAGCCAAAAGAATATCAACAGGTGATTGAAACCGTACAGAGAAGATTACGGCGAAGCAACGAAAAATATATCCAAAGACAGGAACAAAATAGAAAAAGAAGACCAGTGACTTTCCAAAAGGGTGAAAAAGTACTCGTGAGGGCATTACGAGTATCAAATCTTCCTGGGGGCATTTGCGCAAAGTTGATGCCTGTTTTCGAAGGCCCGTACATCGTGAATAATGAAAATGGGATAAATAGTTATGAGTTGAGGCACAGGAACTCGGAAAAGATCCGAGGAATTTATAATATTCACGATGTATACAAATATCACGAATAAAAGACAGAATTACATGAAGTAGATAGTAAGTTAGGATATAAGACGTAGATTAAAGTAAGGAAATATACAGGGAGTTGGTTTTGCCTCGAGAAAATTTATTTAAAAATGCAGATAAATTTTATCGAATACAAGGCGGGGATTTGTTATATTTCTATTTGATATGAAAATTAAATTTTGATAATTATAAACAAAATTCAATTCAATATAAAATATTTTCAATTTTCTCAACCACGGGCATATAAATTTAAAACAACCTGTATACAACAAATTGTTATATGTAATTTTAAGAAGTGATTAGAATAAGCGTACGAAACTCGGAACAATGTGCTTAGAATAAACAAAGTGAATGACGCGTATCATTATCGTTTCTTCGCGGAAGGTCGATCATTAGCCTATGCTAAATAAAACTCAGTGAAATAGATGATAGTTCATTATCGTTTTTCGCGGAAGGTTTCGATCATTAGCCTATGCTAAATAAGACTCATTTGAAAGAGAGAATAGGTCATTAAAATTTGTAAATAGTTAGAAAGTATTTTAGAATGGGAATTAAATATTTTCTTTTGAAATCCATTAAGCATATTTAGAAAGATTAAAAATTGGTTTTGAGGAATATTACGAATGAGAGTTGGTGGTGGAAGATTGATTTGTGAATTTGGAAGGGATATTTAGAAAGTAGGGGAATGAATGACAAAATGAGAGCAGAATGTTTTGAGCTGTCGAGAAGTGAAGTCGAGTAGTAGACGGTAGTGTTCGAGGAGTGAGAAAGCCGGTGTAGTTCCGTGAGTGTGGAGTATCTATCGTGGAACGAGAAGTAGGCCAGGTCGAGAGTAAAAGAACCTCCTTGAGCCCAGAGTGTCCCGGTAGCTGATAGCAGTTTCGAAAAAGGTAGAACACAGCATCACGACAAAAGCAGGAACGAGAGCTATTCGAGCTAGTTTTTCAAAGGAGAACATCACTGGAAGCCAGGACGAGGTTTGATCGCAGCCAAGGATAGCAGGAAAGGGTTTTGTGTGAGGACATTTTCAGTTCACCAGGAAAAGGTCAGTCTCATTTGTTTGGACATGAATGTATGGGTTTTTCGTATTAAATTCCACATAAAAAATTGAATAACATAATCAATAATATCAGAAAAGCTTCATCAAACTTAAATAGAGTTGTTCCTAATAACTCCTAATAGTTAAATGTTAATAAAAACTTTCAATTGAAAACCAAAAGGAAATAAGATTCCCATTTGTAAATGTTATGTTTAAGAATAATAAGAAATAGCAAATATTAAGCATTGGTTGCCTTTTAAATAAAATAAAAAATATTTTGATTATAATTGTAACCCATATGTGTATTTTTTTTACTCTTTTCTTTTCTATCCCGATTAGGAACCATTAAGAAATATTTAGAAGCCACGGAAGTAAGTAATTAATTTATAATTCGCCCTGAGATTGAAAACATATTGATATGTGATCTGGTTAATTAATTGGATTAGTATTAATACATTGATTAAATTAAGTAACATATAAGAATATTATCTCATATCAATAATCAAGATCACATCAGTATATATGTAGCTTCAATACTATCATTTTATATATCACTTGAAACTCTCGAAAAAACAGATTTTTCTAGATGTTGATAAATTTTTGATCTTTTTTGGCAATTAATGTTAACAATTCCCTGTAATTGCCTGGATTGTCAGAGTCGTCACACTCAAAATGACCACGAAACGCTAGTTCTTGTTTGGTATCTATTATAAGTGTGCTAAGGATATACCTATCTATTTTTTTTAACAAACTCATTATGTTTAGCAATATTTGTTTTAAAAGCTTGGTTAAGAGAACTTTTGATTTTTGTTTTGCCAAACTAAATCAAATTGGGTATACATCTTACATGTAGGTAACGGAGAAATTTCATGTCTCCTTTTTAAAAATCTAACACTATTTAAATCGTGAACCTGGTCCACCCATTTTTCTGTAGAAACCAAAAGACATGGCCAACAATACAGTCTATTTTTCTTGCAACCATAATATAACCAAGGATTTTCACTGTACCAACTAAATTTAAAATATCGAACTACTTTTGTTGATTCCTTTTTTAAATTGTTTAAAATAGGTCTTTCATTTTTAATCTCATTTTTTCTTCAAATTTATACAAGGAGAATTACTTTTCAAGTAGTTGATCGATTAAGAAGCGACATTAATCCATGGTTAACTGCACGCACACTTTTATAGGTACTGTCACCAATTTTAAATCTGGTAACAGCGCTACTGATACACAGCGCGCTTATGCCGTCGCTTCTTCAAAATTTTCAGTCACTAGCCGGTCCCGAGCGCCAGCGTGGGTATATAACCATTGTAACCAGAAGTGAGTCTGGTAACAGAGTATAATAAAGTGCAACTGAGTCACATAAACTCGCCAATATTTTCGTGTCTACGAGTAGCTGGCTATTCACTGAGTTAGGTACTATTACCACATAATATAATAATATATTTCTATTGGTAAAAATATTGGTAAATAGAATTATTCATCGTCACAAAATATTTATTTGCAAGATTTTTAACTGTTACCAATGGTAGCAGTGGTTACATGGACGCTTCGCCAGTGCTGAATAATCCTAACTACACTAAGCGAATATCCAATATCCGAAATAAAAATCAATAATTATGACAAAAGGGACATTAACTGGGACACACACTTCTCGTCTAGGGACCCATCAGGACATTTTCATACAACAACACAAGACTAGGCCACAGATAAGTAAGGTAAATTTACAAAAGGTTAGACATAGGTGTCAAACACTAACTAAATTCTAAGCTACTATTATAATACAATTTTACAATTTGTGAGAAAGTCAATAAGTAACCTAAATATTTCTTCCAATCCCAAAGTTATCAGATACTGGATATTAACAGGAGATTGCAATCCCAACGTTAAAAAACTATTATATAATTTATTTGATTCTTGAATATTTTTAATACATCCAAAAAATAAATGGTCTAAGTCACCTTTCACGCAATGTTCACAATTTTCGGATTCAGTTACTTTCAACTTACATAAATGTGAAGGATAACATGCATGACCAAATTTCATCCTGGTTATCGTCGTGATGTATTTCCTTGGCACATCAAGTTATTTATGCCAATATTCTTTGGGGAGAACTGGTTGACTACTGTTGTATCTATTGGGGTTTGTAAAACAGTATTCCTTCCATGCATAGTTACATCTATTAAGGACTTTATTTTTAGACATCCTTAGAACTTCTGGAGAGCATATATCATAAAATAATTAGCCTCAGTTCCTACGAAAATGCTCTCCTTTGCCAAAAAATCAACAGTCTCATTATCTTTAATCCCAATGTGTGCTTTCACCCAAATGAATTTTATGTATCTTCCAACACTTCTTAAACTGAAAATGTTTTTTCTGATTAAAGTTATAAAAGTGTTGCTTTGTGTTTTTGGTATATCAATTTTTTTAATCGCTTGTAATACCGATAGAGAATCTGAAAATATTAAAATACTTTCAAAATTGGATTCAGTAGACAGAAGTAAAGCTTCATAAATCGCAACAGCTTCAGCGCAAAAGATTGAAAAAAATTCCGGCAGTTTGAATTGTTTTTTAATAGGTTTGTTGTTCTAGCATCAGTTTCAAACGGTTTGAAACCATCAGCGAATAGCGGACCAGCCCGAGTAGAGGGGATAGCACTGGTGACTGTATTATGTTCTCTCACTGACCAACTGTTTGCTGACGGTTTCTGACTAGTTTCACTGTTTGCGAGAACAAACCTAATACCTTCTTTGGGTGCATAGTAAGCTCCTCCAGTACCCTCCTCATTTTTAAATGCGTCAGTAAAAACCA
The DNA here is from genome assembly GCF_917563875.1 of Diabrotica virgifera virgifera. Taxonomy (NCBI): domain Eukaryota; kingdom Metazoa; phylum Arthropoda; class Insecta; order Coleoptera; family Chrysomelidae; genus Diabrotica; species Diabrotica virgifera. Next base: position 124,174,489 of record NC_065452.1, read on the forward strand.
CTAAGGCTTCAGCTTTGTCAGAAAGTAAGCTATTGATTTTAATACAATTGACTAAAGGGTGATCACTGTAACTTTAACCTCCATAACAAAGGAATCAAAATCTTCGAGAACCGTAATGTTATCCAAATACCTACTGTATATGGTTTTTAATGAAGTTATTGTTTTGGAATGCCTCACATAACGGCGGCAAACTCTTTTTTTTCCAAAATCTGTTAGTTAGGCTGAATTCATTTAATTTTCGAATATCAGAAAAAAGGGTATGATTTTGATTCTTGGTTTTTATTAAGAATTTGTCACTCAAAGAAATTCTTCTATACTGTGGTGGTAATTCAATAGCTTCCGCAAACAACGCTTCAACCGGAGTGGACCTCATTGCTCCTAGACATACTCGAAGGCAGTGATTCGATGCTTACGCAGCAATTTATGCTCATAAATGTAGCGTCGGTGCATGATCTTCCCGACCTAAAACCTTATTGTTCTTCTGCTAATGTTTTAATTTTATTCAGTTTGTTTGTTATCACTTTGGTCGTTAATTTTAGTGTTGTGTTTAATAAATTAATTTCTCTGTAATTCTCCGGGTCCGACTTTTCTCCCTTTTTGAAGAGAGGTATTAGGATGCTTGATTTTTATTTCTTGTGGTATTCTGTTTTGTTATTTTATTTATTGGATGAGTTTTAATAGTTGTTTGGTCAGGTCTTGTCCACCGTATTTTAGGAATTATAGTCTGTCCTCTCCTGGTGATTTTCTATATATTTTTTTTTAAATTTGCTTCCTTTACCTCTCCCTCCTCCATGTTTTTGTCTTCGTTTGTCGTCAGTTCAGATGTCGGCGGTTCATTATCGTCACCTTTAGCAAATAGAGATTCTTATAGTTTCTTAGTCGGCTGCGATAAATGCCCTAAATAATAGGCCTTAGGCCCATACTTTAAACAAATTTTTATCACCTCCCTCACGAGACTCTTTTTATTCAGTTATTCATGTCGAGTCGGACAAATTTTCTATTTCGTAAAATTTTCTGGAGGGGGCGTTTCGTAAATACAGGGTGTAACGAAAATACAGGTCATAAATTAAATCTCATATTCTGAGACCAAAAATAGTTCGAATGAACCTAATTTACCTTAGTACAAATATGCACATAAAAAAGTTACATCCCTTTGAAGTTACAAAATGAAAATCGATTTTTTCCAATATATCGAAAACTATTAGAGATTTTTTATTGAAAATGGACACGTGGCATTCTTATGACAGGAATATCTTAAAAAAGAATTATAGTGAAATTTGTGCACCCCATAAAAATTTTATGGGGTTTTGTTCCCTTAAACCCCCCCAAACTTTTGTGTACGTTCCAATTAAATTATTATTGTGGTACCATTAGTTAAATTCAATATTTCTAAAACTTTTTTGCCCCTTAGTATGTTTTCGGTAAGGCAGTTTTTATCGAGTTGCGGCTTCTTTTTTAATATGTTTACATAAAAATTTTATGGGGGTTTTGTTACTTTAAACCCCCCAAATATTTGTGTATGTTCCAAATAAACTTTTACTGCGGTACCATTAGTTAAACACAGTGTTTTTAAAACTTTTTTGCCTCTTTGTATTTTTTCGAGAAGGCACTTTTTATCGAGATATTACTTCTTTTTTAATATGGTTCAAAATATACCTAAAAATGTAAATCATAAATAAATTTTCATATTATTACCAAGTCTCCATAATCGTACTTAACCATATACAAATATGTATGTGGTGGATGTGACAAATATTCGAAATATCTCGATAAAAACTGACTTTTCGAAAAAGTACTGAGAGGCAAAAAAGTTTTTAAAATATTGTGTTTAACTAATGGTACTACAATAATAATTAAATTGGAACGTACACAAAAGTTTGGGGGGGGGGTTTAAAGAACAAAACCCCCATAAAATTTTTATGGGGTGTGTAAATGTCACTATAATTTTTTCCTAAGATACTACTACCATAAGAATGACACATGTCTATTTTCAATAAAATATCTCTAATAGTTTTCGATATATTGGAAAAAATCAATTTTCATTTTGTAACTTCAAAGGGCTGTAACTTTTTTTATGTGCACATTTGTACTAAGGTAAGTTTGGTTCAGTTGAACTATTTTTGGTCTCAGAATATGTAATTAAATTTATGACCTGTATTTTTGTTACACCCTCTACAGAGGTCTCTAAACTTTGGTGCCTCCGACAACTAGAGTACCGTTAAAAATGCGACGGACAATATTACTAGTTAATTGTAAATATTTTTATCAAACAATCCTTCAAAAATCAGCTGTGAGGGTATAAATTTTATGACTCTTTATGATGCGTGCGTCTCCCCCATATGGGGGCGCACGATGGAGTCATAAATGATGAGTTCTTTTGCAGGATTGTTTGATAAAAATATTTACAATTTATTGTTAATATTGTCGGACAAATTTTTAATGGTACTCCAGTTGTCGGACGCACCAAAGTTTAGAAACCTCAATATTTACGAAACGCCCCCCTCTCGAAAATTTTCCGAAATAGAAAAGTTGTCCGACTCGACATGAATAACTGAATAAGAACATTCTCATGAGGGAGGTAATACATTTTTTTAAGTGTGGCCCCAAGGCCTATAATGCTGACCGAAAAGATGTTGAATAGAATATTTTTCATAAATCTGTTTCTATTTTCGTTGTTTTAAATTACTTTTAATTTTAAATTCTGGTAGGTATGTATAACGAATGCATATCTCCAGATTTTTTCTGTACTCTTCTTCTTCTCCTTCTTCTTCTTCTTCTTCTTCTTCTTCTTCTTCTTCTTCTTTTTCTTCTTCTTCTTCTTCTTCTTCTTCTTCTTTTTCTTCTTCTTCTTCTTACCCTTCTATCGTCTACGTTTGAACATAGGCCTCTCCCAACTCCTTTCATCTGTCTCTATACTGAGCAACATATTTCCCATTTGTACCGACTACTCTTTTAATATCATCAATCCCATCTCATCTGTGGTCTTCCTCGCTGTCATTTACTTTCCTAAGTCCTCCAGTGTTTTATTGTTGCATTCCAACGTTGGTCTTTTTGTCTAGAAGTGGGGCCTGCGAAGCTTCATTTAAGTTTGGCAACTTCTGTTTTTATATCCTCGACTTTTGTTTTTGATCTTACCCAGTCGTTCCTCTTTTTATCTGACAGTCCTATACCTAACATTACTCTTTTCATTGCTCTTTCTGTTGTGGCTAGTTTATTCATATTTGCCTTGGTTAGGGTCCAGGTTTGACATTAATGTCATGGTAGGAAGGATGCACTGGTTGAACAGTTTGCTCCTCAAGTATTGGGGTATTTTGCAGTTCTCAGTGCCGCGCCAGCAACTGTTAGCGCCTGTGTGCAAAACATTTAATGGCTCCCAAAAATACGCATTTTTTTTAAATCATCTCGTTAAATTAAATAATGTGAAAATGAACAATTATTTATTGTAACCAAACAAAAATAACTAAAAATTCTCATATATGCAACAGGAAAATAAACAAAGTTAAAATAATTAAGTAAAAATAAATGTTTGGCGTAACAACATAAATAACTAAAGATACAGGTAAACTTGAAAATAATTATCTATTTCAGAAAAGGTTCACTTTTCGCAGATCTCAGAGTTGCGGGTGAACACACCGAATACGTGACCATCATGCGTGGAGTGAGGCTGTATTTTATACACTCTAATTTTCAATCTCTACTCTGAAAGAGTATTTATCGAAGCTTTGAACGAAACTGAAAAAGGAGTTCTACTAAACGGGTACCTGCTAAATAACATAAGGTATGCAGAAGACTCCATAATATTTGAGGACAACCTAGAAGACCTACAAGTCCTTATAAACAAAATCACATATTACAGTCAACAATATGGACTCAATAGAAACGTAATGAAGACAAAGCTTATGATTATTATCAAGAAAAAGATAACTGAATGGCAACTCTAAATCAACCAAACCCCTGTAGAAAGATATGTGCAGAAAATTGGAAGATTTGAGATGTGGCTATACCGTAGAATTCTTAAAATCCCGTGGACTAAGCGGGTCACAAATGAGAAGGTCCTCAGAAAAATCAAGAAGAACCGAGAGGTACTGACCACCATCAAATCTCGAAGTTGGAATACTTTGTACACATTATGCGAAATGAATTCAGATATGTCCCACTACAAGCCATCGTGCAAGAAAAAAATGTTTGGAAAGCGAGGTCCAGAAAGAAAAAACATCCTGGTTAATCTCAGAACCTGGTTCAAGACATCTGTGCAGCTTTTTCGCTCTGCAAAGCGCGGATATTGCTAAGATAAAAATTGACATAATGATCGCCAACATTCGTCACGGATAGGCACATTAGAAGAAGAGACAGTTAATACCTTTAAAAATATATATTTTAAAATTTTACAAACATCATTATTTAATTCTTTTAACAAAGGCTGAAGTTGTATAATTCATATAATTCTTTAAACAAATCGTGTCCCTCTATAATATGTAGATGATCATTGAATCTCAGTTTTAAGGCCAGCTGCATATTCATTGTTTTTGATTAAAAAATTTTGCTAACGAAGTTAACTTTTATCAGAACTTTACACCATAGGTTTGTAGACTGAACAACTGAGCATATGAATGTAAATGTTGATATTTTATCTTCTAGACATCTAGCTTGATAAATTCAATCACGATCTTTATCCTAATGCGTTATATTACATAAAGCATAATAAATTTCTAACAAATTTTTGTATAATGGCTTTAAAGCATCGATTCTGCTGGACCAGCGTGTATTAGATAAATGCTTTAAAGCCAGACTTGCAAAGTGTTGTTTTATGATATCCCAACGTTTGGTAGAAGCTGAAAAAAAAATGGGTAAGTGTTATTTCGATCCGCCTAAAATTTTTGTGAAAACTCTAGTGGCGCCCCTTAATTACTGGCGCCTGTGTGCGCCGCACACATTGCACACGTGGACAGCGCGGCCCTGGCAGTTCTTAAGTATCCACCTAAGTTTGCCAAATCCTGCCCATGTTAATCTTGCTCTCCTAGTAATTTCCGTGCTTTGGTTCTCTTTGTCAAGTTTCAGGATTTAGCCTAGGTAGATTCCTGGACTTTTTCTATCTCACTGCCATTTATAATTAAGCGATTGGGGTCATCTCTATTTGTCATTGTTTTTGTTTTTCTCATATTCATTTTTAGGCCGACGTATTGGGAGCTGCCTGCGAGTTCCTCCATCATAATTTGCAGTTCCTCGAATGAGCTCGCTATAATCACAATGTCGTCAGCGAATCTGAGGTGGTTAAGCTTCTTGCCATTAACGTTAATGCCATAGGTTTACCAATTTGTAGTTTTGAAGACGTCTTCTAGGGCTAGGTTGAAAAGCTTTGGCGATATTACGTCTCCTTGTCTTACTCCTCTCTTAATGGGGATGGAATTTGTATTTTCGTCTAGTTGTGTTATCATAGTTGCATTTTCTTAAATATTATGTATTAGTTGCCTATATCTCGAATATATTCTACTTATTATTAGCTTGTTCTATGGCCCACATCTCGATACTATCAAACGCCTTTTCATAGTTTACGAAGGCAAGAAATACGGGTAGTTGGTATTCATTTGCCTTCTCTCTCAATGTTCTCATTGTCAGCAGATGTTCTGATGTACTTACTATATCCTTTGCGCTTTGCGGACAGGGCCGGATCTAGGCTACTCCGTAAGGGGGCAAGTTTAAACTTGCCGCCCCCTTTATTGAAAAAATGGATGTAAATCGTAGGTGTTGGTAAATAAAAAAATAGTGCATACAGTTTTATTGAAAGGAATGAATTTAATTGTACATTTTGAGTTTCAAAAATATACTTAGTTAGTACAAATTTGCAACATTACTATATACAGTACAACCTGCTATATCCGGACCTATCATATCCGGACCTCCCCATATCCGGACGGTTCTGCGCCGTCCGGATCTACCGAAATCTACCGAGAAAGGCAGTCCTGCTGTTAGACAACGCACTAAAAGAAGAACTAAAAGATGGCGAAATAATGTATTATAGAATCTATAACACGTGTCTATCGACGAAAGTTGTTGACGGCGTTGATTACTGGAATGTATGAAGGAGAAAACGTTTCAGAGACTATAAACGTTTCAAAGGCTATACTAAATTGGTAAAGTATATTAGTGAATATATAGCGAAACCACTTACACACTTGATAAATTTATCAGTGGCCCAAGGTATCTTCCCACATAGTTTGAAGGTAGGAGTTGTAACTCCAATATTCAAGAGTGGAGATAATTACGTTTTAGATAATTATAGGCCAGTTACGGTACCTACTGTTTTGGGTAAAGTTTTTGAGAAATGTGTATACAAAAGAATGTATAGCTTCCTTAATAAATACAATATATTATGTTCTAACCAACACGGATTTCTGCCTGGAAGATCAACATAGGGTGCTACTGCTGAATTACTCAGTTTCATTCACAATGCACTGGATCGGGGTGATTTTGTGGGTGCACTTTTCTTTGATTTTTCAAAGGCATTTGATACTATAAACGTAAGAGTTGCTATAGAGAAGTTAAAAAATATTGGTTTTCGGGGTCAGTTCTCATTATGGCTGTCATCATATTTACATTCTAGGAAAATTCTCGTTAAACTTAATGACTGTCGATCATATTATGGTGATGTTAATATTAGGGTTCCTCAGGGTTCAATACTGGGACCTTTAAAATATTCATATGCTATGTTAATGATATGCCCAAATATGTCAGATCAAATAACATATTTATGTATGCAGATGACACAACTATTGCTACATCTGCTTCAAGTGTTGAGGAATTAACTGTCTTACTAAATGTTATATCAGAAGACTTTACAGGATGGTGTAAAAAGAATGCTTTGGTTGTTAATGCTAAAAAGACCACTAGCATGCAATTCTACTATAGATCTAATTCAAGGCATCAGTTCTCTATCAAAGTAAATGATAGCATGGTTCATTCGACAACTACCACTAAACTTTTGGGTTTGTATCTAGATAGTAATATGAGCTGGGAATCTCAAATTAATCACGTTTGCAAGAAAATAAATAGTAGCTATTACGCAATTTTACAATTAAAAAGTTTTTTTACAATTGAACAGTTATTGAATATTTATTATGCAATTGTGTATTCTCACTTGGCCTGTAATATAAATCTTTGGGGTAGTGCTGTGAGTGCTACAAGAGTATTTGTCTCTCAGAAAAGGATAATTAGATTAATTTTCAATTTGCCATACAGGTTTTCATGTCGACAATATTTTAAAAAATATAACATTTTAACAGTACCTTCTATTTATATTTTTAAATATATACTGTATGTAAAATCTAATATAACTACGTTTCATTCAAACTCTTATTATCATCAGTACCCCACTAGACAAAATGATTTTATAAGACTACCAAAACATAATACTGGACGATACGAAAAATCCCAGTATTATATGGGTATAAGACTTTTCAATCATCTTCCCAATGGTATTAGATCTGAAATAAACCCAAATAAATTTCGAGGCAAACTAAAATCGTACCTATTGCAAAATTGTTTCTATAGTGTAAGCGAATATGTGGGTGATGTAAATAATTAATTCTATGTACTGTTTGTATTTTGTCTTATAATAATTTTTAAGTGATATTTTATATATGCATATATTTGTATTTTAAACTGACGTATCCTATATCATGTAAATGATCTTGCAGGACAAATAAAGTATTCTATTCTATTCTATTCTATTCTAAAAGAAGTAGTGGTCTTGATATCCGGATTTTTTCATATCCGGATGGGTCTGTCGCCAGATTGATCCGGATATGGCAGGTTTTACTGTACTTCATTACGGCAAATCCACAAAAAATAGGCCTAGGTATACTAATTTTCTTTACTCATAAACCACCTTACAAAGGTAATTGTATTTTACGATAGCTATGATGCTTAATCCATGAGCCTTTGTTGCTCCATTGAATTTCTTAGATAGTGTTTTACTATTTTTAATTTGCTAAAACTTCTTTCTCCCGAAGCAACTGATACTGGCATAGTTAGAAATATTTGTAGTCCTGTTGTGATATTGGGATAACCCTCATCAAGTTTATTTTTCAAAATTATGTCAAGAGTTGTTGATGCATTTGCATCCTTCAAGTTAGGATCTACTGCCAAAGCATGGTTCTTGAAACTTTCAATTTCAAATAAAAAGTCTTTTTTTGTTCACGTCTTTCTTGTAGGCCTACCTTCACCTTAAGATCAGAGATGTCCATTTCATTAATTCGATATCCATTCAAAAATCCAAACTTTTCATAGACATTTTCCAAAGCTCTGAATCTAGTATTTAACTCTACTACCAATCTGTCAGTGATTTCTAGCATTGGACTTTTGAATAAGTCTTCTTGGGAACGGTTGACAACTTCATCCTCAGATAGTTCGTCAAACATGGCTTTCTTCTTCCTTTTTCTTTTCTCCTTAAATTATTCAGATAGGTCGTTTAAACAAGAAACTTAGCTTCATCAAGGACTTCTTGTGGCGAAAAATCTCTAGAAGATTTAATAAATTGCAGAAGTCCCTACACGTGTTTTGCAGCCTGATCAACTGTTAAATCGTCGTTTTGAAGAAACTTCTGCACATAATCAATCCTTTTCAATTGGGAATACCAGAAACAACAAAATGCTATGAATGCAAAGGTTCACGGTCAGTACAACTGTTTAAAAAATTTATGGTAGTTACTAATTTAGCATAATGTTGTTTGTCTTAGTACTCAAGTTATTTGAAACCGTTTAAATCTGTTTTTTGCCGTTTGCAAAAAAATTTGCCGCCCCCTCGAATTTTCCGCCGGGGGACGTGCCCCCTTTTCCCCCTAGCCCCTAGTTCCGGCCCTGTTTGCGGAAGCCAGCTTATTCCACAAGTTGGTAATTGTCCATTTTGTAGGTCAAGCGACTGTTAATAATTCTCATAAATAGTTTGTCTTTTTCCGTACTAATAAATATTTTTTTCTTACAGCATCCAGTGACGTGTCGTTAATCTCGGGTCGTTATTATCGGTAAAGGTAAGAGTATATTTATGTCTGGTGGAGATATGAGATTCATAAAAGTTTAAATAATATAAAATGAAATACAAAATTACTGATATCATAAGTTAAGATCAAATATTGAAATATTTATTAAAGATACGGACTCCACAGGGAAAGAGTGAGAGCGAGATTTTGATAACTGTGAGATATAAGAGTGGATCATTGACAGTTTCTAAGTGGTCAATAAGCGTAACTAACCTGTGAGTCTTTCGAGGCCGGGGTAAGTTGTTCAAGGCTGATCCGGGTGCTGCCAAAAATTTGTCTAAAAGAGGGATTTTGATATGAAGAAAGAAGTGGGACAAAACAAGATCAACGAAGAGGAGCATGTTAGAATCGCTGAAATTTTGAAAATTGCATAATAACAGCAGCAAAAGTATTGTAAATTGATTAGGAATCATCAAAATTTCTCGTTTAGACAACTTGATGGATAACTAATAGAAACTGTTTGGTGATGGTATGGATTTATGTCAGAATGAGTTGGTCGCCGCCGGGAACAGAAGATATCCGGAGCGATTCACGCGAACGAGGTTTGAAAGGATGCAGAGAAGCGCCAGTCTACGAGAAATCGATGCTGTTACAGACCAGTAGAATCAATAAAGATTAAGTTCTACTTCGATTTTGCTTGTAAGGTAAGTTCTAACCCTCTATCTTACTGCTGTGAAATTAGATGTTTTCGTTATCTCATTTAAATGTAATAAATACCTCTCTCTCTCTCATATGGCGCTACAACCTTTGTCGCGCTCACCCAGCATCCGCTTTCAAGTATCTCTGCCCCTCCAGTTATCACCATCAATATCATCGATTCTCACTTCGTCTATCCACCTCTTCCTTTGTCTTCCTACTGGCTGACGTCCCACCATAGTTCTGCTAAGTGTTATACTAGATGTAGTGTCAATATCCATTCTTATACGTTGACCTGCTCAGCGAAATCTTTGTATTTTCTCATCATTTGCTATAGAGGGTTCCTTGTAATATTGGCACAGTATAAAGCGGGACAGTAGAACCACTCTCCGAAAATTTTGAAGTAAAATTTTTAGTCGCGCATGGCGACTGCGCAATGTTCCTAGTCGCTTTTGCCCCACTTTCGCATTGCTAGTCGCATAGAAACGTACGGGTTTTAACAGGGAAAACCCGCATCCACCACTGGTGAATTACCAATTGCGTACTGTCGGTATTACTTCTTGAGATCAAAGTGCCGACATGGAAGAGGTTTTACTGTCCCTCTTTATACTGTGATATTGGTATAACTCGTGTATGAACCTTATTTTCCATATACCATTGTCGCAAATGGGTCCCAATATCCTCCTTAATATCTTTATTTCAAAAGTATTAATAAGCTTTATTGTCTTTTATAATTATGATCCATGTTTCGACGCCATATATTGCTATTGGTCATATGATGGTTTTATATATTTTAAACTTCACTTCACTATGGATGTCTTTAGATCCAAACCAAACACCTGGACCAGAGAGAAGTATGCTTTTTTAGTAAGAATTATCCGTTTCTGAATTTCCTCCTCTTCGCTGCCATCCTCAGTTATCTGTACACCCAGAGATATGTGAGCTGTTTTACTACATCAATGTTAGCGTCGTCTATTTTCAAATTCTGCAAGGTTCGTTGTTTCCTTGCTTGTATTAGGGTTCAAGCGCCACATAAAGTTCTGTGATGTCTCTTCGGGTTCTTCTAATCCTAATCAAATTTTCATCATCTGCCTACACTATAATCTACTTAAACTTATTAAACAATATCTTTTGTGGGTTTATGGACATTTTTCTTATGACATATTTCATACATATCTTAAACCGAGTCGGTGGCAGCACATCTCTCTGTTTTAGCCCTTTAGTTATGTGAAATGGATCTGGTAATTGATTTTAAACTCGTACTTGCGCTTCTGTGTGCGTCATGGTGGCTTGCACTAACTTTACCAATTTCTTTAGTATGCCAGATACCTTAGTATGCCAATAAATAGCTTAGATACGACTCGCGGCGCCCTTGAAGAGCATTTTTAAATTCCTTTGTCTTTAGTAGGTATCAATATCCACTGTCTCTATTATAATACATAGCTTAGATACGACGCGCGGTGCTCTCGAAGATCATTTTTAGATTCTGGCGCCTTTTGTAAGTATCAATATCCGCTGTTTCTATTATAATAGGTAAATAGCTTAGATACGACGCGCGACGCCCTCGAAGTTAAATTTTACGTGATGAGCGCCTTTCGTAGGTATCAATTTCCGCTGTTACTATTATAAAAATGGTCTTCGAGGGAGCTGTGTGTTGCATCTAAGCCATTTAATTATCTGATACTTGATACAAACAGTGTTACATACCACAATTGGCCTATAATAGACAGGTGTAGTTTTCTGCTCTCCATAACTACATTATACATATAGGATTGTTGCTCCCCTGAATCCTAAATAATAAAGCCATTGGGTACAACAAAATACAACTTGTCAACTTTTATCAGGTATTAGATTCTTGCGCCCCAGAATCCTAAATAATAAAGCCATTGGGTACAACAAAATACAAATTGTCAACTTGTATCGGGTATTAGATAATCAAATGGCTTAGATGCGACGCGCGGCGCCCTCGAAGACCAATTTTACGATTCAGATGCCTTTCGTAGGTATCAATATCCGCTCTTTGTATTATAATATAAGAGTATTACATCTTACAATTGGCCTAAAATATATTAGTGCAGTCTTCTGCGCTCCATAACTACATTATACATGTAGGATTGTTGCGCCCTAGAATCATACATAATGAAGCCCGTGGGCGTAGTAGAAACGCAACTTTGTCAGAATGCGCAAAAAGTGGCCATTTTAATGTTTGGTATAAATGTTTCAGAAATTTGATATGTATCCTTTAAAAATAAAAACTTGTCGATATTATAACATCCCATTAATCATTTACATCCCATTTATACTCCAGGCACTGAAGTGAGGCAAAAAGGTCGCCTCACTACTGGACTCTCGTGCCTGATGGCCTTTCTTGCCACATCTGTAGCAGGAGTCGCTCTGTTTTCTCCCTTGCAGTCGGTTTTACCATGACCGAACTGTAGGCATCTGAAGCATCGCTGGATATGCAGACTCTCTTTCGTATTTTGCACGAGTTATAGCCAATATGTTCTTTTTCCAGTGCTTTTTTGGCGCGATGCGCGTCAGTCTGACTGTGACGTTTGTGTTGCCTTCTCTATTTTCCCTTATAGAGACGAGTTTGATGTGTTAGATTTTCTGCTGCCGGTATACCTGCGATCCTGTCTCCGGATTTCTTTCTTTTTGACATCACTGTCTATATTAAATATATCCACCTGGTCCTGATAGCCCCGGACGTTGACTAATACGTTTTCCTCCGTGCGGGCCACGCTTATCTTCTTCAGGTGTTCGGCCTGTTCTTTCCATGCCACTTCGAGCTTTAGGTCCCTGTACCTAATCTTCTTAGCGCTTTTGACACCAGTTTGACTCTTCCTCGTGTCTGCATTACCTTTGTTTAGCTTTAGCAACTCAGCGTATGTTTTTCCACCTTCCCTTCACGATCACCACCTCCCTTCACGTTCATACTCCTCCAGCGCAAGGAGGTCCATACCCATAAAGGTGACTTCGAGGAGCTTCCTGAGGTTCCTACCCCTGTAGGCCCCCCTTATACTCTTAGGGACGCCTCTCTAGTCTCCAGTGTCTCTATGTCTTCCCTCAATAATTTAGAGATATTTGCCAGTAGTCTCTTGTCCCCTTCCATTTCCGTCACCCCTTTCTCTACAGGGATCATGAAAATAGTCTGACGATTTCCCCGGTTCTCTTTTTCCTGACTCTACCTTGTAATTGTGATCATAGAATTAAGTGGGAGGTGTCTTGTTCTGTATGTACCTACTGCACTTACTACCAGTTTCGGTTTTTCCTGGGCAGGTCGTTGGACCTTTCCCCTTCACCTAGAAGTCCAGGTTCCAACATAGGCGTAACCAGGATGATCCTAAGGGGGGGTTACAACTACCTGAAAGGGGGGGGTTACAACTACTGGAAGGTCTCTGAGGGCTATGGTGTTAAGCGTATAGAGCTCAAAGTACATCCCAATGGGGGGGGGGGTTATAACCCCCAAAGCCCCCCTGGTTACGCCTATGGGCTCCAAGACCATTCGTAAGTCGCCTGGAGGTTTATTTCCTCTTCCCGGTTTGACGACCGTAAAGTAAAGTGATCTTCTTCCTATTTGAATTTATGTTAATTTTTTCAAAGCCTCTTTCCCTTGAGTTCAGGACCGTTGCGATCATTTGTATCTTTCTTTCACTAAGTTATTCGGGAAAGAATTCTTCGAAGTCTATTTGTGTGGACACGCTTGTCGCCTCTTAGTCGTTCCTTCCTCACCGCTTTTCTCCACTATTATATTTCGGTTCTCTATGCTGCCGAGGGCGACTCCTCTGAAAGTGCCCTCCATGTCTTCGGTGGACAATGGTCTTCGATAGTTTAAGGACAGCGCGAGACGGTTCTCCAATAGGAAGACGATCAGTGGAAAGACCACGAAAACGATGGAACGACAACTTACTAGAGGCACAATGAAAAAACAGACATGCATGTCTATACAAAAAGAAGAAGATGTCTTTGGTGACTCTTTTAAGGTTTTTTACCTCATATCTTGATTTCGACTTTCGTGTTCTTATGATCGGTTTCACTAAATTATTTGTAACTCTGGTAAGTTTATTCATTGCTCTTACCATAACCGTTATGTCGGAACTTAACTCTACTCCTTCTCTCTAGATCTTTTCTCCCCAAGTGAGAAGCTCTTTTGTAAGGTTGCCTCCGCTGGAAGCTCCGTCTTGTTCAGGTCCCTACCCCTGACCGGAATTCTTCCAACAGATCCCCTTTTTTCCGAAATCTCCTTCCTCTTTTCTTCTTCGCTGAGTACTTTCACTTTGTTACCTTCACTACTGATGAACACGATATTATCATCTCATTCATAGTTTGTTCCAGCTTGCATCACCACCGGTGACTCGCTTCATTGTCCCTTCGTTTTGTTTTATTTTTTCCTGCGTGATTAAATACTTGTCCATATAGTTCCCATGAGTAGGGGCGAATTATACTGTCCGGCGAGGCAGTGCGCCCTTACCCACGTTAAGACTTGAATTTAAAATTTCAGAGGATTTCGTCAGTTCTCCGAACGCTCCGTTTATGGCTACCTGATCTAGGTCATTCAGCACTCACGCACGGATCGCCTGACACTGTGTGGTTGCAGATATTTTAGCTAGGTTTACTCTTCTATTATATGGAGTGTTAGAACGCTCTAAAAATTTGAAAAAATTCAAAAAGTGACTTATATTGAACACCAATCATGATTTTTGTTAATTGTTTGTGAACCTTGAGTATTCACAGGCATACTCAAGGATAAATTGGAATCACAGATAAAGAACAGAGAAGAACAGCAAGGATTCAGAAAAGACAGGTCGACGACGGACGCAATATTTGTCATGAAACAAGTGAAAGAGAAGTCGATAGAATATGACAAACCTGCATATATTTGCTTCGTAGACCTAACGAAAGCATTTGATAGAGTCAGACTTAGCGATATAATAAAGAAAATTAAACAAAAAAGGATACCGGCAAACATTGTTGAAGTCATAAAACAAATAAACAATAACAACACGACAAAAATTAAAACAAACGACACCACTACGGTCAACATACCAACACCAGGAGGAATCAGGCAGGCAGACAGCCTCAGTCCATTTCTATTCAATATGCTAATGGATGAAATAATAGGGCTTTTCATCGATTGTCATTTGTTTCGAGCTCCTGTCAGGTGTCACATAATATTAATATATCTACGTCATACGTCTTTCGTTTGTATTATTGTATATACCAATAACGTATGTCGTAGATATATTAATATTATGTGACACATGACAGAAGCTCGAAACAAATGACTGTGAATGAAAAGCCCTATAGAAGATGTGGAATCGCTACAACTAGGATACAGACTCGGCCACAGTAGAATCAGTATAGTGTGCTATGCGGATGACGCAGCCCTGATTGCAGAGGACGAGAATGACCTACAAAGACAACTTTATCGATTCTATCAAGCATGTCGACGACTCAACATGAACGTATCCACGCAGAAAACAAAATGCATTACCATTGCGAAAGACCCAATTAGATGCAAGCTAGTGGTAGAGGGGAAACCCATAGAACAGCTAAACCAGTTCAAATATCTAGGCGTAGAGTTATCAAGTTATCATGACCCAGCCAGAGACCTAAGAGGACAAATTCACAAGGCCGCTGTCTTGTCCGGATGTTTGAGAGATGTGGTCTGGAATAACCCATATATGAGAATGGACAGCAAAGTTAGAATTTATAAAACTTGCATCAGACCTGTTATGACCTATGGCATTGAATCAAGAGAAGACACAAATAAAACCAAAAGCATGCTACGAACAGCCGAAATGAAGACACTAAGAGCAATAGCAGAGAAGACAAGAAGAGATAGAATCAGGGAACAATGTTGGCATGCAAGATGTAGTCAGCTGGGGCAGCCAAAGACGAAGAGAATGGTTCAGTCATTCAAAAAGAGTGGAGGAGCACAGACTACCAAGAATTGCTCTAGAAGGAAAACCAGCTGGCATGCGTCTACCGGGGAGACCACCAAAAAGATGGAGAGATAGCTGGCAGTCTACCTCTCAAGAAATACTTCAACGTCGGAATTAACAGATCGACAGATCTACAACAAGTATAAGAAGAAGAAGAAGAAGTTTTTGAACCAGCAGATTCCTCTGTAGAAGCAGTTGAAAAATTACTTAAACTTTTCAAAAATTTGTTTTAAATCTCTAGAGATCACCAAAAAATTTAACGGAGTAAAAGGGATACTGGGAAACTGAAGCTATATTTTTATGGCATCTTAATATAATTTACTATTTCCAATAAAAATACATAGTAAATTACTTTATGGATTTAAATTAAAATATACTTAAAAAAGTAATATTTGTAGCGTTACTTGAAAATACATGCGTTAGGATTTGAAAAAAGTTTGATGTAAAGAAGGGGGGGGGGGGGGCGGTCTGGCCCCTTTTTTAGGATTTGGGTTGGCGCTTTTTTTATGTGCCAGTCCGGCCCTGCTCGAAATAGATTTTCTAACCTACTTTTATTACTGCGTCGTCGCTGATAATTTTTTGCCCTTCACTACTACATATTTCTAAAAAGGATAGTGCCTGTTTTATATTCCTCTCTTGAGTTATTTCAGGAATTTAGAAGCTCCTCTAGTGTTACCCTGATTGAAATCTTCCTCCATTCTTAGTATTTGGTAGATTTCGTATCTCCTCTTCTTTCTTTAGCATATTTTGCATATTGACCCATGCAAGGAAGACTATTGTAACTTAATTTTGGTTGAACTGAGATAATCGCGTTTGACAATTTTTCGCAGAGTTCGCTGTAAGAAATGGCTATATCTTTGGAACAAATACTCCTTACACACTGAAATTTCTGATATATTATATTTAAAGGGTTTTAAGGGATTTCACAAATCAAACATAACAAAAAACACATTTTTTTTGCTAAATATTGTAGACTTACTGTAATTTTCGTCGAAGCAATTAAGGAAAAAATCAGGGCCGCGCCAAGGCTTTCAAGCGCCCCGGGGCAAGTAATTTTAGGCGCCCCTTTCCTCCTCCCTTTGTAAGTAGTTTTTTGCAACTTAGTGAATGGGTATGCGGTATTCGCTCCGTGCATGACCATGGTGGGGGTACTTTGAAACGATGCCAGCGTGAATAGTGGTGAAATATTACAATATTGAAGCTATCTTTGTAATGTCATTGTCATCGTTTGTATAAAAAATTTTACCAAAAATGCTAAATAAGTGTTAGGTACCTATTTATGCTTAACGTTAAATTGTGAGATCCAAAAATGTCAGGTAAAAGCGCTAGGTGTCGCGTCAGTCATGCACGGAGCGAGTATATACAAACTATTTTTTGTTTATAATCCATTTACCCACAGTTTTTGCTCTGAATTTTAAAGGACAGCTTTAATGAAATTGAGGAAAGGATTGACATGAAATTTGGCACATACCATTGTGCCGATGTGTGCTTTTCTCCTGGGGTGAGTTCAACCCCTTCTCGGGGGTACAAAAATGTATATTCAAAAAAGGTCCGAAAGTTGATAAACCGATTAATTCTAAGCAACTTTTGTTCTATACTTAGAGGTTTTTTATAAGTTCAACAGAATATGTTCACTTTTCAACAAAAAAACAACGTTTTTAGACGGTTATTCGCAAAAAACCCAGAAAGTAAGTAAGTATTTTATAAAAAAAAACCATTCTTAGCAAAAATATACCTTATAGTTATAAAAAATTTAAAGAAAAAATAATGTAGGTATGCATAAGGTCCGTAGACTCATCAGTAAAAGCAGTGTTGTAAGCTAATGAAAAATAGGTTCTTATTCGTCAAATTTCAAATCGAATATTTCAATGTGAAATAACCAAAAAATGAAGCACTTTTCGGGAAAAACTCATCACAACTTTTTTAAAGTGTTTAAAGACAGCTTTATTTTTGTTTTTAAAAAGTTTCTAGCATCAAAAGTAAGCAAGTTAGGTTCAAAATAAAGTTGCTTTCTATTTTTGGGGAAAAATTATTAAAATCATCCCCTTATTATGTATTGTTTTATCTTGTGAAGCGGTAACGACTAATTTTTCACGTTTTTTTTACTAAAAACTTTTGATTTTTTGCAAAAAATATGCTAGAAACTAAAAAAAAAACAAAAATTGAGTTTTTTTAAACATAATGAATTTTCCCCAAAAAGTGCTTCGTTTTTTGGTCATTTCACGTTGAAATATTTGATTTGGAATTTGACGGATATGAACCTATTTTTCATTAGCGACAACTCTACTTCTGTTGAGTCTACATACCTCGGACCTCGTTTTTTTTTTTAATTTTTCAAAAGCTGTATTTTTGATAAAAATGTTTTTTTCGATAAAATACTTACTTTTTGAGTTATTTGCGAATAACGGTCTAACAATGTTTTTTTTTTGTGAAAAATACATATGTAATTTACTCGCCAATACCTCGAAAAGTATTGCCTTAGTGAAAAAACGCTATAGAACAAAAGTGGCAAAGAATTAGTCAGTTTATCAACTTCCTGACTTATTTTGAACGTATATTTTTTCACCCCCGAGCAAGGGTGAAACTCACCCATAGACCGGGAGCCAACATCGGCATCAATTTATTTCTTTGACATGTTCGCTATATATGTGTATGCTAAATTTCATGTCAATCCAAGCGGTTCTTTAAAATTCGGAGGTTTTGCAATATTTTACCGTGAATGAATGGACTATATGTGTTAACGCAGCTTTACATCAAGGCTATGCAAGTCTCATGCTATGCAATTCCGTCTTGCATGGCATATCTTTTGCCTAGCCTGGCCTTTTTACATCAGAGCTATTTCTGTGCAATTTTAGATACTACTTTCATTGTTGCCAATAGAAGAAATATATCAAAATATTAACTTTAGATATTTCACTTGGAAATTTCAGTCCATAATTAAATATATTCAAATATAAATCACAAATTATTACATCCGATAAATACCATTTAAATTTACACAATAAGGTAAAGTTTTTTTCTAAACTATAAATTTTGTCATATTGGCAACATGAATTTTGACAGGACTTGCATCAAAATAGCATGAAAAATAGAACATGTTTTAATTTTTCGTCTAGCACAGGAATTGCATGGAAATAGCGCGTAGGCATGCGCAGTAGCGTGATCTGTCTTGCATGGCTCGTGCCTAGCATGAAAATAGCATAATGTAAAACTGTCTTTAGGAAAGTAATATACCTACCGATAAGTTATTATGAATACTACTATAAATATTTACAAAAAAACAACGATTACACTATCAGAGAACAAATTTATAGTTCACTTTAATGAGAGAAATAAGGGGATCACTTCCCTTACACTTATGGGATCAACCTAATACCACAGATAATACTAACTGCTACGATTGGTAATCTTTCAATTTTATAAGATAATAAAATATTACTAATATTTCTGGTAATTTCTGTCAAAAATTGTATTGTCAAAAAATGTTTTCGACACCTACCGGCGCCTTTCTAATACGGCGCCGGGGGGCACCGCCCCTCTTCGTCCTTATCGACGGCGCGGCCCTGGAAAAAATAATACTTACTCTAGACTTAGTAACATTAAATGACGTTATCTGTGGAAGAAATACGTCTTAAAAATTTAAATTTCTGTTATATTATGTATGAAAGGTTTTAAGGGATTTCACAGGTCAAACATAATAAAAAACAGATTTTGTTCTAAATTTTGTAGACTTACTATAGTTTTCGTCGAAGCAGTTACCGAATAAAATACTTATTCTAGACTAGAATTACTAGTAACAGATTTATTGAAGCAAAACAGTACTATTTAAAATATTGTAATAAAAAACATTTCTATAGTTAATCGGAATAACTAAAATTAGAGTCTAACTAGAGAAAACTATAGTAAGTCAAACAGTTTAACTCAAACTTGGTATACTTTCCGTTGTTTCTTACAACGAAGACTACAGTAACTCAACTTACTATAGTTTTCGCTTGCAGGGGTGTGGGTCAGTAAACTTCCTATACACATGCAAATGCTTTACTGGTTGCCTTAAAATTCATATCTGATTTACCCTGGATTTACCATACTTTTGCACCAAATAAAGCTTAAAAAGAATAATTATAGTAACTCAAATGTAACGTTTTTTGAGTTACGATAGTCTTCGTTGCATGGGTCGATATAATTTTAACGTTTTAAATATATTTTAAATAGTTTATTATTTGTATTTTATTTAAACATGAACCAAATTTTAATAATAACTATCAGTGCCATCTCTCATTAACGGCTCAAAGTTTGCTGAAAGTGTTCCCATTGCCCATTGCTAAGTTTATATTTTTTCTTAAGGCATTCCTACATGTTTGTTGTTTTAAATGCTATTTTTAAACATCTTATTTATATGATACTTTAATATCAAATTAGAATTATAATAAAAGATATTTTATAATATTTTAATATTTAAAATATTTCTATTAGTTTAAACCAAAACTGTTTATTACAAATTTTATCAGAATGAGCACTGATAAAATCTATAAAAAAAAATAGTAGAGTAAAATACTACATACTGGTGTATTTTTGTTTGCTTAATCTTAGTTTGCTAAAGAAGTAAACAACTTTTCAGTGAAGATTTTCTAGTGCAACTTCGTCAATATATTAGCAGGTGGCGCTAGTAGGAGAATTTTTTGAATTATTTTAATATAAGATGTTATTATACATTTTTAAAATATAATTATACTATGTTATTATCTTACAATATTATTATACTAATATTTTCATGTAAAACACTTATCGAGTTCAGTCATTTGTCGTCCTATGGATAACATGACCAGCACCATAATAATACAACCAGGTGAAATAATGTTTGCCTATATCACAGGGTGAATATTTTTTAAAACTATTATCTTCTTTTTTCGACTATGTAACAGTGGCGGTTCCATGGGAGGAAAAATGGGAAAAAACAAAGTCAAAACTCAAAGAAAAACATTGTTAAAATATAGAAATATATTGGCTGACATGAAACTCAAACCATAGACAGACAAATTCAACAATAAACCAGCTAGTTAGGAAAATTAAGGGAACTTAATTGATATCAATTTCTTCTCTTCTTCTTCTTAGATCAGGCGATCAGGCGAGACTCGTAAGTCTCTGGCAAATGGTCGTAAGACCTTCGTACCATACTTTGTTTTTTTCTTAAACTCTAATAAGTTCTCAAGAAGGCCAACAGATTTCTTAGTGGTAGTTTAAGGATCTCTTCTGGTTCAAACCTCAGTTGTCCAGTGAATTCCCGCCTTACATCATTCAGCACATTGCAATGCCATAGTATGTGTATGGCAGTCTCTTCTTCCATTTCGAACTTTCGTCACGATGCGCGATGGTTCATTCACCTTACCTAGTTTATGGAAGTGATTTCTTAAACGACAATGTCCAATCACCATTTCAGTGACCTTTTTGATCTCTCGTTTATTGAGGTTTATCAAATTGCTCGAGAGTTTGTATCAATATTTTTGATCATTTTTTAGTCAGGATTTGCCCTTGAGTGGCTCTCTATCTCTTGTGAAAATTCCTTATCAGCCATTACTGAATCTCGTTTTTTGTAGCATCTATAGTAATGCTACAGCAAGATTCTGGGCTTTCAAAAGTTTCTCTCGAGCCTTTTTTTGTTAACGTATCCTCCCGTTCATTCTCATGCATCCTTTCATGATCCGGCACCCATGTCAAAGACACTTTATTGTTTTTACCAGGTTGTTGAGGAGATCTTTGCAGTTTCTGACCAGTTTTGATTTTGTGAGTGAGTTCTTTACTGTCAGAATAGCCGCTTGGCTATCTGTATAAATGTTGATTCTTTTAGCTTTAGGATTTTCATCTAGGATTTTATCAAAACAGGCCACCAAAGCAAAATCTTCAGCCTGGAACACAGTTGTATGTTAAACTAGGCTTAAAGATTGATCATAGTTAGATATTTGCCCAAAGACTCCCGATCCAGTACCATGGGCAGTTTTAGATCCATCAGTTTACCATATTAAGTCCCCATTAATGTTTGGGACTTTTTTTCTCTAGATGGTATAATTATTGTATTTCATCAATTTCTGGTGTCATCATAATATCTGAGTTCATCATAAAGATGGACCCCTCAAGTATAGTCCCAGCAGTGTTTGTGTGGCTATTCAATAGATAATTCGGCCTGCGCCTTGGCCGAATTAGGTAAGCAATAAGTATTGTTTGCTTTGAGTCTCAGGATGGTCATAATCTGGATTCATATCAGTTATTATTAAACGCTTTTCTTTAGTTCAATAGTTTGCGTCAAATCTTTAGACGTTAATTTGACTGCCTTTTCATTCAGACATATGCATTCGCGGGAACAATACACGAATAGTCGATAAATTTTTTTATGTTTATTAATTGTTTAAATAAAAAAAAAATTGAAGCCACTCGTGGGAGTGCCGACAGAAGTGAAAACTTCTTATAGTATATAAATTACGAGCTCAATGCTTTTCCCCATCCAAAAAGAAGTGCTATGCCAATATTTTATACACGATGCGTATGCCCTATGCTATTTATGTATACATACACATAATTAATATACGTACAAAATTTATTTCAGCGAAGTGATGACGGTCGCAAATTCAATACTTTTTCCCCATCTAAGAAGTGCACAACGTCCCTAAAGAAATTTTCAATTCAAAAATTTATTTCGTCGAAACGATGACGGTCGCTAATTTAATACTTTTACCCCATCCAAAATGTGCACAACGTCCCTCAACAAGTTTTCACTTCAAAAATTTATTTCGTCGAAGCGATGACGGTCGCTAATTTAATACTTTTTCCTCATCCAAAAAGAGCACAACGTCCCTAAAGAAGTTTTCTCTTCAAATGTTTATTTCGTCGAAGCAATGACGGTCGCTAATTTATTACTTTTTCCCATCCAAAAAGTGCACAACGTCCCTAAAGAAGTTTTCACTTAAAAAATTTATTTCGTCGAAGTGATGACGGTCGCTAATTTAATAATTTTTCCCCATCCAAAAAGTGCACAACGTCCCTAAAGAAGTTTTCACTTCAAAAATTTATTTCGCCGAAACGATGACGGTCGCTAATTCAATACTTTTTCCCATTCTAAAAAGTGCACAACGTCCCCAAAATAAGTTTTCACTTTAAAAATTTATTTCGCCGAAGCGACGACGGTCGCTAATTCAATACTTTTTCCCCATCTAAATAGTGCACAACCTCCCTAAAGAAATTTTTGTATATAATATCACAAGAGAGAAAATTTTGCCGGCAATATTTTCGACTGGTATGAAAGTTTGTTGCCTGGCAATTTTCGCGAATTAAATTTTGACTTAAATCACGAGACGTCAGTCGAGTAATTTTGTCAAAATTTCATAAGCGAAAATTACCAAAAGGCAACGAACTTGAATGAAACCAGGAGAAAATTTTGCCGGTAAATAATTTTCTCTCGAATGATATTCGACAAGACTATTTCACGAGACAATTAATGCACCATATCAACGAAATATAATCTTTATTTATTTGTTATTACCAGACACTTTCATGACGAATCTGTCATAATTTTGTCGCTGAGAAATCACGTCGCTAAGGAGTTTTGTCAGTAAAAAACGATGCGTTGCTATGACGTTTTATCAGTTAAAAACAGTCTAGTAAAATAGTCACTTCAAAAATTTATTTCGTCGAAGCGATGACGGTCGCGATGACGGTCGCGATGACGGTCGCCAATTTAATACTTTTCCCATCCAAAAATGTACACAACGTCCCTAAAGAAGTTTTCACTTCAATACATATACATACGTACAACATTTATTTCCCCGAAGAGATGACGGTCGCGAAATAATTCCTTTTTCCCCATACTAAAATAGGTTTTACATTTATTTTAAATTTAAATGCTTCTATACAATTTATATATACATACAAATAATATATAGCATAAGCGATGACGGTCGCAATGACGGTCGCAATGACGGTCGCGATGACGGTCGCGAATTCAATGCTTTTTCCCCTATCCAAAAATCGCACAACGTTCCTAAAGAAGTTTTCACTTAAAAAAAACGATTTTAATGGAAAATGCTTAAATTCTCTTGTTTTTTACAATGTAGAAACTTGAAACTTTTAGGGAATGTAGCTAATGATATGAACTATACATAATTTCACTTTTTACGTTAATTGTTTACGTTATGCTTCATAAATAAACAATAAACTTTCAAATTTTGAACGCTCATATACAGGGTGTAACAAAAATATAGGTCATAAATTTAATCACATATTCTGGGACGAAAAATAGTTCGATTGAACCTAACTTACTTTAGTACAAATGTGCACATAAAAGAAGTTACAGCCCTTTGAATTTACAAAATGAAAATCGATTTTTTCCAATATATCGAAAACTATTAGAGATTTTTTATTGAAAATGGACATGTGGCATTCTTATGGCAGTAGTATCTTCAGAAAAAAATATAGTGAAATTTGGACACCCCTTAAAAATTTTATGGGGGTTTTGTTCCTTTAAACCCCCCCAAACTTTTGTGTACGTTCCAATTTAATTATTATTGTAGCACCGTTAGTTAAACACAATGTTTTAAAAACTTTTTTGCCTCCTAGTACTTTTTCGAAAAGTTAGTTTTTATCGAGATATGTTGAATATTTGTCAAATCCACCACATATTTGTATATGGTTAAGTACGATTATGGAGACTTGGTAATATGTAATATGGAAATTTATTTGATTTACATTTTTAGGTATATTTTGAACCATATTAAAAAAGAAGCCACATCTCGCTAAAGGAGGCCTTATCGGAAAAATACAAAGAGGCAAAAAAGTTTTAAAAACACTGTGTTTAACTAATGGTACCGCAGTAATAGTTTAACTGGAACGTACACAAACATTTGGTGGGGTTTAAATGCACAAAACCCCCATAAATTTTGTATGTAAACATATTAAAAAAGAAGCCGCATCTCGATAAAAACTGCCTTATCGAAAAAATACTAAGAGGCAAAAAAGTTTTGAAAATATTGAATTTAACTAATGCTACCACAATAAAAATTTAATTAGCACGTACACAAAAGTTTGGTGGGGTTTAAGGGAACAAAACCCCATACAATTTTTAGGGGGTGCACAAATTTTACTATAATTTTTCTTTAAGATGTTCCTGCCATAAGAATGCTACATGTCTATTTTAAATAAAAAATCTCTAATAGTTTTCGATATATTCGAGAAAATCGATTTTCATTTTGTAACTTCAAAGGGCTGTAACTTTTTTTATGTGCATATTTGTACTAAGGTAAGTAGGTTCATTCGAACTATTTTTGGTCCCAGAATATGTACTTAATTTATGACCTATATTTTTGTTACACCCTTTATTTGTTTATAATATAAACATCGGCGCTTATTCGTGTCAAATTTCAATACGATACTAAACAAAACTTCAACGAAAACTCGAATTCAAAAAATTCGTGTTTTTATCGTAGTCTTAGAAAAACTACCGATAGAGACGTTTCGTGCTACAATTATCATTAGAATTCATTTTGGCGTATTAATTCAAAATTTGTTACGAACCGTTAAACATATTCTACGGTCATTTATAAACCAGTGTGTTTCTGTGACCTATGTACTGTGAATGTTATCATGTGACATCGTGCAATTATCAAGGGTCCAGTGTGAACGTATGTACTAAATATTTGACGCATAAACATTTCCTGCGACAACTTGCATTAACTAAATAACTGCTTTTGAGATTTTTTAACTAATATATTCTGACAATTTTAAACTTTTACTAAAATAAAAGAAATACATTTTTTATCGAAATTTTAAATCCTTTCAAATACTTTGTTTTCAAAAGTCTTAACAAGTTTATGCGAATTACTGTAAAGTCGCACTTTCCAGATATAATATTTTGATAACATAAAAACAATTTTATTGATTTTTAAACAAATAATAGGGCTTTTCATTCAGTCATTTATTTCGAGCTTCCGTCATATGTCATATAATCCGTGTATATTAATATTATACACAGATTATACAACATATTATGACAGAAGCTCGAAACAAATGACAGTCGATGAAAAGCTCTATACTGTGACTTTCGCTAACAATCAGACAAGAGCCAAAATTTTCAAAATCAAGTAATCTGACGGAACGGTTGCATTTTTTGTGTAGTTTCATAAAAATTTTCACTGAACTAACATCATGTCGATTTTTAAACGCTTCTCTTTATGGTAGAGGAGCCCAAGTGGGGATTTTTGCAGTTACTCGAGAGCGGCAGATTATTACATGGGGAGAAACCTTGTACCCCGAAAATGTACCTCTACCATATATTGGCTCTTAATGCAGTGGAGTTAGTTCGTTAAGGGGGGGGGCGAAAAAAAATCTATCCTTAGAAAAACTTGAAATCGTCAAATTAAGATAAGGTAAGTTAAGTACATGCAAAATAGTGTATATTTCAAAAATCTGACGATTTGAGGGGGGCGTAAGGAAATGGGTAAGTTCCAAAGTTTCACAAGAAAAAAGCGAATATTTCGCGATATGAATGACAGATTGAAAAACTAAAAAATACATACTCAATATTTTTCAAAAATCTACCGAATGATAGCAAACAACACTTCCCAGGGTAAGGGAGAGGGGTGGGGGGTAAATTTAATATTTTAAATATAAATCCCGCGATATTTGGCAAAATAAACATCAGATCTAAAAACTGAAAAATACACTTATTCAATATTTTTGAAAAATCTATCGAATGGCACCAAACACGACTCCCCACGGAGGTGGTGTGGGGGATTACTTTAAAATCCTGAATGGGAGCCCTCATTTTTTTATTGCAGATTTGGATTCATTACGTAAAAATAAGTAACTTTTACTCGAGACATTTTTTCGAATTATGGATAGACGGCGCTATAATCTAAAAAAACGATTGTTGGAAATGGTAAATTAAATTAAAAATGGACAAGTCCCCACTAAAATGAAAAACTTTACTTTTTTTGGTTTTGGGACCTACTCTTTACAACCCAATAGGTCCCCAAAGCGCTCGAGTGACTGCATATTTAGCATACTTTGCTCCCCTACCATTAGTTCAATCGTTTGGGTCAAATCTTTAGACGTTAATTTGACTGCCTTTTCTTCAATGCAAATGAATGAAAATTTGCAGACATATGCATTCGCGGGAACAATACAGGAATAGTCAATAAAAAAAAATGTTTAGTAATTGTTTAAATAAAAAAACGATTTTAATAAAAAATGCTTAAATTATCTTGTTTTTTACAATGTAGAAACTTAAAACTTTTACAGATGTTTTTTATTGTATTTATTTTATTTATTTTACTAATTGTATAAACTATACATAATTTCACATAATTTCTACGTTAATTGTTTACGTTATGCTTCATAAATAAAAAATAAAGTTTCAAATTTTTTGCCGATTTCCACTACTTTTCATGTTTGTACATCATGTTTATAAAAATCCTAAGCGGCGACGATTTTGAACGCTTATATCTTTGTTTATATAAATATCGGCGCTTATTCTTGTCAAATTTCAATACGATACGAAACAAAACTTCAACCAAAATTCGAATTCAAAAAATTAATGTTTTTAACGTAGAAAAACCACCGGTAGTGACAGTCCCGGATTAAGCATATTGAGGCCACTAGGCATACTAGGCAACCCAAGCTATCAGGCCCCTTAAGAAACATAAGCCTGTTCGTCTGTTGAGAAAGCTCCCAAAATGACTGTGAAGCTGGAATAAATTATTGTTTTCCCTGCAAGTCTTGAAGCTGGGCTATAAAATATCTGAACTGCTCTAGTTTATCTTCAAGTTCAGATTCAACATCATCAGGATAGGTTTTTATGTAGTTTTGAAGCACACTCCTTTATTTAAGTATCATTCGATTTTGGAAAAAACACCAACTACCAAATACTTAGTTCACTGCCCGTACACTGTCAACCGACGACTCAGCTCAGTAATTAGCTTATCGAACATTGGTAGATACGTTTCAACCTTTACCTTTGTCCACTCTGTAGAAAAACTTTATTGGAATTAGCATCATCAAAATGTAGTTTTCTTGCTCGCTTTCGTTTATTCGCGTCGGAATATTCAGAACATTGTAGTTCGCAGTTCTTCTGCTCGTAGTAAGCAAAATTATCTCTTTAAAATTTTAGGAACTCCAAAAGTGAAGTTAGAAGCTGAACTGCAGTTTGAAGTTCAATATCTTCTCTCTGTAATGATTTACTGACAGCGTTTATGCGTTCTAAAATTGTTGCCCAAAACTTATTCCTCATGAATGTTTCTTTTTTTGACATTTCTTTCAACAAACAAGCAGCCTCATGAACTTTTTCAGCTTTCTGATTAGTGTCTTCAGCAAGAGAATGAAGAGCAGATTTGAAAGCGTTGCAATCTTTAGATAAAGGTGCATCTTGCGCTGCTTGTTCTTTTAATGACTAGATTGTGGCTTTAAGCATTTGATCATAGCTTCCCAACGGTGGGTAGAGGCTGAAAAAAAGTTGTACATGGACTGAACAAACCCAAAATACGATATTTCATTTGAGGGAGAATACGTTAGCCAATCTCTTTAAATATTTGTTTCACTGATATGTTTTTGAAAAACCATAGATTGTGTAAAAATCTTGTAAAGCCTTCAAAATTTCTTTTAGATGCAGAAAAACTTCGATGAAGGTTTTTACATTCTGAAGACCTTTCCCAATCCAAAATTTCCTTACTTCTTCAGTTATTGCATTCCGTAATCCTATGTCGTTTTCCGACTTTAGGACCCAATTTATCTTTAACTTCAATTTCTAACTTAGTTTCGGATTCTGGTTCTTTACATGTCTGTCGTTACATGTTTTTTCATCTTTTTCAGTTACGGAAGCTATGTTTTCCTCAGTTATTTCTATTTCATCACGTGCATTTTCATTGGTTGCAGCTTCACTAACTATGGATTTGCATGTGAAACTGAGTTTAAATAAGTTTTGGTTCTGTTTTAGATCTTGCTTAAGGATTTTCTTTCTCCTACTTTTTTTTGTTTTTTTCTTCTCTACTCTAGAATTTTTTTTCTTATTTCCATCTCTAGTACTGTTCCTTCTATCAAACGGCATTCATTAGCGATTTATTCTTACAACATAGACTTTCTATGTGAGCAAAAGTATGCATTGTAATTATTTATACGTCCACCATCACTATATTGTTTATGGTATTGCGCGATATGTGAAAATGTTCAACATGATATGATTTATAGTTTTTATTTCATTCTAATTATTATTTTTTCGTGTTAGGCTGTGCGAGGCCCTCTTTGGGACGAGGCCCCTAGGCCCTAGGCAACTGCCTACTTTGCCTAATGGTTAATCCGGCACTGGGTACAGACGTTCCGTGCTAACAGTAGATTTCGTTTTGGCGTATTAATTCAAAGTTTGTTACGGTTGCTTAATGGATGGAGTGGAAATTAACAGGGTCTATACCGTGCAATAGTAAAGAATTGAGGCGTATAAATGCAAAACTCGCTTTTTGCAAAAAATACCAAATATGACTTGACTGTAGTTTAAAATTCATTCACCAACGTACATTTAGAAAAACTCACCAAATATTTGCAAAACTGTTTCCTTACTGGCTATTTGTGACGTAAAAATCGGAGAAATATGCAAAGCTCTCTTTTTATAACGTTAAAGAAACATTTTTATTGATTATCTCACAAGAGTATAGAATCCATAAGGCGAGTTTTGCATTTACACGCCTCAATTAGAAGAGATGGAAAGACTGCGAAAATTGTAATAGGCGTAAATAATGATTTTGATTTAAGAAATGTATGAAGAAATTACAGAAAATGTACAATGTATGTATCAAATGTTGAAATAAATGCAAAAAATGTGTCCATCATATACATCCTTTTTTTAAACATGACGATATATTTTAATGTTTGAAAAGTGTAAGACTAAAAAGTAAAAAATAAAAAAATATGAAATTTTTTTTTTTAAGAAACGCTTTTCTTTAGTTATGAGTGGCTACAATTAAAAATATTATAAAAAAATCAACTAAAAAGCAAAAATAAAAAAAATCAAACTCGAAAGATTATTCCAAAAAAACTGTTGGACAGATTAAATACACAAAAATCTCACACATTCGTTAAAAAATTGAAAAAATCTAACACATTCGTTAAAGAAAAGCGTGGGGCGCGTCTTCATCGAATAAACGGTTGAGGATAGATACTTTTTTACTTTTCGCGCCCTACGCTTTTCTTTAACGAATGTGTTAGATTTTTTAAATTTTTTAACGAATGTGTGAGATTTTTGTATATTTAATCTGTCTAACAGTTTTTTTGGAATAATCTTTCGAGTTCAAATTTTTATTATTTTTTGCTTTTTAGTTGATTTTTTTATAATATTTTTAATTGTAGTCACTCGTAACTAAAGAAAAGCGTTTCTTAATTTTTTTTTTATATTTTTTTATTATTTATGTTTTCTATGTAGTTTGGATTTACTTTATGTATTTTGGTTGGTCTTCAACAACTTTTATGTATTTAGGTTGTTCACCACTGCTAAAAGATTTAAAGGCTATAGCGGGATAAGATAGTCAAAAATGCCCCCGCACCGATCAGCCCCGCTACTTATGTTTTCGATAAAGGATATAAAATTATGCTCCCATGCAAATTTTTAGCTTCCCAGAGGTCCTAGAACGTCTTAAATCGAGCAAAAAAGAATTTTTAGGTTTTATTTTTTTTGAGCGCCATTTTACTTTAAATAAATCTGAAAAAATTGAAAAGATTATATCTTTTGAATACAAAACAACCTGATTTTTTTCAGATTTTTGTATTAAAATATGAGCCCAGGAAAAATTTTTGAAATTTTCAAAAAATTTTTAGGTTATGATAATATGATATGGCCAACTCTTAAATAGTATTTTTTTGTGTACTTTTTGCCGTTCTTTTGAATGGCAGAGGCAGAAATTTTAATATCTGAGCGGAAAGAACGAAAAAATCGAAAAAACCGTTTTTGGCTGTCTCGAGATTCATCTCGGGACAGCCAATTTTAGGATTTAGGATCCTGAATACAACAACTGAAAAAAAACTAAAAGTGTGAATTTTGTCATAAAATTTGGTATGTGGGGTTATAACAATATTTGGAACGACTTGGCGAAGCGAAGCAAATCGAATCGCACATCGAAAATTCACCCTGTATGTATGTGGATTCGCAGTAGGTCGCGTTTAAAATTTTAGTTCGGTTAATTTTTTTTTAAATTGTGTACTATCAGCCTGTATGACTGTGCAAAATTTCAAATATGTATATATTTTGATAGCCGAAACATAGGGGTGTCTTTATCTTAAATGAAACACACTGTATCCAGAGCCTATTTTACTTCAAATTAGGCCCGCGGCACTACACAATTTTCGGGCCGCTAAATTTATAATAATAATAATAATAACTTTTTTTAATGAATTAGTTATAATAGAAGTATAGTTGCATCAGAAATTTAAATTTTTTTTACAATAAATAAAATTTAATTTAAACAATTAAACATTGTTTAAATAATCTGCGTCGTATTTAAGATGGAGACAGCTCTATATTTCGGCTATCAAAATAAATACAGATTTGAAGTTTTGCACAGTCATAATACAGGTTAAAGGTGCACATTTTTTAAGATACTTAACTGAAATTTAAATTTTAATCGCGGCTTACTGCAAATCCACAAGGTATAACACGGTAAATTTTCTATATCTTGCTTCGCGTTAGAGATATCGGAAAAAGTTATTTGAAAAAGTACTTCCAAATCTTAATTACATACCAAATTGCATGACAAAATTCGCATTTTGAGTTTTTTGACTACAAATAATAAAAAAACTAAAAGTTCGAATTTTGTTATGAAATTTGGTATGTGGGGTTAGAATAATATTTGGAACAACTTTTTCAAATAACTTTTCCAGGTATCTCTAACGCGAAGCAAAATATCGAAAATTTACCCTTTTTGTAGAGTCGCAGTAGGCTGCGTTTAAAATTTAAATTTTAGCTGAGTAGGTATCTTAAATATGTGAACATTCAACCTGTGTGACTGTGCAAAACTTTAAATCTGTATTTATTTTGATATCCAAAATATAGGGCTGTCTTCATCTTAAAGACGACCCACTGTATACCTATAGATCATTTCCTTTTATAAATAATTTTGTTGTTGAACCGTAAAAAGATAGACCGTTTTTGGACCAAAACTTAATGGTTGCTATTATTCGTTGAAGAACGTTTCTCCAAAGTTCCTTTTCCTCTTAATAACCTTTTTCCATTAATGTTAGGTACAATTTGTCCTGTTGTACTACTTATCTTGACTAACGTACATGAAATATATGTACACTAACCACGCGCGAAGAATTTTTCCCCATTATCTTTCATTTGATAAAAACGTTGATTGATACATAATATAATTTCCACCACTACCCCTATAAAATTTGTCAATCAACGGTAAAAAATCGCACTTTGCAAATGTCTGTTTTTATTATTATCCAGTTGTGTAACACATTTACTAACTTTATCAATATATTGATTCGGTCGATTATTTATAAAATATTGTTGAAATTCCAGATTAACATGTTTTGGCCAATTCCTGTTCTATTATTCCTGTTCATAAAATATAAGAATTTTTAAAATTTATTTTGTTATTGCCATAAAAATTGTTTGGTGATCTTTTCGGGCCCCATTAAAACACGGGCCCGAGGCAAGTGCCTCACGGGCCTAGTGGTAAAATAGGCCCTGACTGTATCTTATCAATGCGATAATTTATTGCAACTAATACATATAGTCGTATTTTTTATAGATTCAAAATACACAATCAAAATACTGACTAATTCACTAATTTTATCATAAAAAGTTCAAATTGATTGCATTGAAGTATTGAACCAATTTATGCGTATTAATATAATATTATTATAATAATTATAATATAATAGAGTTTTATGTATAGAAGCCCTCAAGTATCTCGGAAACGGATTGCACGAGTTTTATAGGTTTTGGTGGGTAGGGGTTTTCTAATGCAGCCGATATTACAGTGATAATTACATTGTTTTCAGATTTTCCGTTTTTCTGAAAATCTAATGAACTTTCTTATTTCAAATGGAACACCCTGTACATTTTTTGCTACATTTATAAAAAAAAAAAAAATTAAACAAATTATAATGTTTTCGGCCCGTGTAGACATTATTTTACGTTCTTTGGATCATTGGGAACAAAAAAGGTGTTTTGTAATTTTTCTCTAAAGTTAATCGTTTTCGAGTTATAAACAATTTAAAACTGAAAAGAAATCGAATAATGACGATTTTCAAGGTTCAAAAACACAAATAAAAAATATTATTTTTTAAACTGCGGAGTACCCAAATTCAAGCTAAAGCCTTCTTCCAGGGGCTCGCTATAAAATTTTTTGGCACGTTTTATTCTGAAACATTGCTTTTTAATAAATGTTAATAAAGCGCATAAATATGAGAGGACGGGCGCTGGGGCTGCATTAACAACTAAAAAACAATATTCTAGAATGAAACAAGCTCAAATTACTTATTGTTAACTGATAAAATAAGGCTTTACCTTGAATTTCTGTACTTCGCAGTTTCAAAAATAATATTTTTGATTTGTGTTTTTTAACCTTGAAAATCGTCATTATTCGATTTCTTTTCAGTTTTAAATTATTTATAACTCGAAAACGATTAACTTTAGAGAAAAATTATAAGAGAACTTCTTTGTTCCGAATGGTTCAAAGAACGTAAAATAATGTCTACCCGGGCCGAAAAAATTGATTTTTATAATTTGTTTAAAATTTTTTTTAAATAAATGTAGCACTAACTCCGAAATAATGGCCTTTTTGTATAGGGATTATAACATGTAAAATAATCAGTATTTCTTAAGGACTTCAGAACGCAAAAAATTTACAGGGTGTTCCATTTGAATAAGAAAGTTAATTAGATTTTCAGAAAAACGGAAGATCTGACAACAATATAAGTATTACTATAATATCGGCCACATTAGAAAACCCCTACACACCACAATCTATAAAAATCGTGCACGCCGTTTCCGAGATAATTGAGGGTCCATACATAAAACTCACTCTGTATAATATTATATTATTTACACATTAATTGGTTCAATACTTCAATGCAATCAATTTGAACTTTTTATGACAAAATTAGTAAATTAGTCAGTATTTTGATTGTATATTTTGAATTTATAAAAAATACGACTATATTAGTTGCAATAAATTATCAAATTAATAAGATACAGTGTGTAGCATTAAGGATGAAGACACCCCTATGTTTCGGGTATCAAAATATATACAGATTTGAAATTTTGCACAGTCATACAGGGTGATGGTTCAAAATTTTTAAAATAGTCAACTGAACTTTAAATTTTAAAAGCGGCCTACTGCGAATCCACAAACAGGGTGAATCTTCGATATGCGATTCGATTTGCTTCGCGTTAGAGATATCGAAAAAAGTTATTTGGAAAAGTTGTTTCAAATTTTATTATAACCCCACATACCAAATTTTATGACAAAATTCACACTTTTAGTATTTTTTCAGTTGTAGTCAGGATCCTAAATACTAAAATTGGCTGTCCCGAGATGCATCTCGACACAGCCAAAAACGGTTTCTTCGATTTTTTCGTTTTTTCCGCTCATATATTAACAATTGTGCCTCTGTCATTCAACCTCTTGAATTTTTTCAGATTTTTTAATGTAAAATTGCGGTCACAAAAAACAAAACCTAAAAATTCTTCTTTTCTCGATTTAAGACGTTCTAGGACCTCTGGGAAGCTAAAAATTTGCATGAGGGCATACTTTTATATGCTTTATCGAAAACATAAGTAGCGGGGCTGATCGGCGCGGGGGCATTTTTGACCATCTTATCCCGCTATAGCCTTTAAGCTAAATTTATTACAAGTTATCAAGGGAAAAGGATTTAAACAAAGGCTACAATTAATCAAAAAACGACGGTTTAACATATTTTATTGAAAAGTTACTATTTTTATTGTTTCTAAGACAAAAAATCCCTAAGACCACCGGAAATATATAGAGAGGAAGAGAGAAATTAGGGCTATTACATCGGAAGCAAAAAATGGACAATGGAAAAGGCCATGTAGAAGTATAAAGCAGAATATGGGACGAAGAAGTTCGAAAGCCTGAAAAATTGTGAAATCATTACGAACTAATAGGAAAGAGAAAACTTTTATGCAATACATACACGACGACGAGTTAGAAAACCTTTATAAAAACCAACTGATAGAACAAACACCAGAATTCAACATTGATGGGGACCAACAAAAAACAATGATCATAGAGGAGAAAAAATAGACATAACAGACAAAAGAGAAGAAACAAGCAATAAATTCCATGAATAAGAGTAAAGCTGGAGAATCAGGAGGAATTGTGGCGGAACTAATCAAATATGGAACACAGAAATTGAGAAGATTCATTGAAAAGACTGCGAAAACTACAGGGGAATAAGCGTCGTGGCTACAAAGGGAACACTGCATGGCAGGATCCTTAGGAATAAAATAGAGAAAATATAGAAGCTAAAACCGGTAAAGAGCAAGCCGGATTCACAGCTGGGAAATAATGTCTAAATCATATCTATAAAAGTTATTGTATAGAGTTATTGTAAAACAAAAGTTATTGTAAAATTATTAGTCAATTTTAATTCTGTTAGATCCATTCCAATCCACCACTGTGATGGCGTATACATTAAAAATGCTGAAAACAACAATTACTATTTTTAACATTGGAAACTTTTGTCATGTCTTTAAAAAGTGAATTATGATATTATACAGTGTGTTTGCTACCGAATGAGTTATAGCTTAACGTTAGATTCCTGAGCTTAAAATAGGTCGATTTAAGCTAACTTACCTTAGTACGAAAGTTGATAATAACCGAAATACAGGGTGTCAAAGTTAAACTTTTATTTTATTTATTTTTGAATATTTCCTGACAGGCACGGGATAACAACACGAATTTTGCTAAGCGGGGGTTTTTGGGGACGAAAAATCTAAATTCGGCACCAAAAATTATGTATTATCTAGAGAGAACCACATATGTTTTCAGCGCTCATTTAATAGGTTCAATTTTTTTTATCCCCTATTTTACACACTTTTTCGATCAAAAATTGTATTCCCTTAATATTTTTACTTAAAAATATATACTATGTACCGGGTGTCCCAATAAGAATGGCGCTCGGCCATATCTCAGGAACCGTTTATAGTACAGCTTTGGGAAAAAACAATTATAGCAAAAGTTACCTCGAGAAACACCTGGAAATTATTTTCATAATTGTAAGTCCACCGCTAGCGGGCGTAATTGAATATCAAAAATTAAAAAATCGAAATTTTACAAAATTTGCCTAATGAAATGGCACTGGAAATCCGATTATCGTATTCTTCATAAAATTCTGCGCATATTTTATTTCACAAGTTTAAGTCTACCTGTGCAAATAAGAGGTGGGTGTGAGTGGGAACCGTGTTATGAAAAAATCGCTGTACGTCCGGTTCTACTTAATCGATTTTTGCAAACTTGGTCTTTTTGAAAACAGCTCTTTTTCGTCAATGTAATAGTTATAATTTGGAAACAGCCTATTACGTAATATGCGGCTAGGAGGCGCTATTTATTTTCTTTTTAGAAATCTAGTTTTCTTTGGAAAATATTAAATACAAGTATGTATTTTTTTCCTGTATTACAAAATAAGACCAAATTAGCAACAGAATACCGAAAACCGCATGTCTATACCTTTTTTATATCTCGAGATATCTTAAGGAACGTGTAAATTTTAAACAATTGTTGCTGTCATATAAGTGGGAATATATAGAAGCAAGTAGTGTGCTATGGAAAAAAACAAAGAAACATTTTCCAAATGTCACCGTATATAATAAATCAAAACAAAATATGAAAAACTCTACTACTGGTGTGACGTCTTTGGGGATATTTCATTGCATATATTCTAGCCGCAACAGTTGCATTTCTCATGCATTCAAAGAATGTGGCTATCATGTCAAATGCTTCTTAGTTTGTAAGAATCATCTTGAATTCCACTCTGTATAAATTTTATATAAAATTTAATAGAACCAAAACCGCAAAAAACCATCAATGAACAAATTTTTATGTTTTACTGATTTGACACATAATTTAACACATGATGACTTTTTGAAGTTAATACTTCTAATAGTTCTATTTTTTTTCATAGCACACTACTTGTTTCCACTTTGACTTCCTTAACTTAGTTTACCGGTGACAATAACAGTTATGTATTTATCTTAGTTGGGAATAGGATAATTGATATTAAAATGTAATGAAATAAAAATTAAAAATTTGTGTAGAAAATCTGACGTTGTTACATTTTCTACGATTCATCGAGAGAAAAGCAAATGCGCGGAGGCAACAATTCATAAAAATTTACATATTAACGCTATTTTTTTGGTATTATTTTGAAGTATTAAAATTAGTTTAATATTTAAATAAAAATAAAAATTAAACTGTTTAAAATATATTTATTTCGTTAAAATCATAATAATAGAAATATAACTTCTTACTCGCGTACAAAGTACACACACTCTTTTTTTGTTATACCGGGTGTCCACTTATATTTCCCCCATTTCAACTGCCTATAACTTCTAAACGGCTCAAGATAGAAATATGCGGTTTTCACTTAAATGTTTTATTTTTGTAAAAGTTTTGTCTGAATGGATTGAATTTTTTATATCGCTTTCAAATACGAAAAAAAATGGCGGATTTTTGATAAAAACGTTGTTGACTTTTTTTTAATGGAACACCCAGTATATTTTTTCGTAAATTGAAAGAAAAGACATTCACCTCTCCAGCGATATAAAGTTTTTCAAAATTGGTTGTCAAATCACTGAGTAATTAATTTTTAAAATGAGGGGTGCAACGTGGATATCACATACCTAAATAACATAACTGAGCAAAATGATATATGTTATGTGATTTCCACATTGCATCTCTCATTTTAAAAATTAATTGCACAGTCATTTGGCAACCGATTTTAAAACATTTTATATCGCTGGATAGGTAGATCGTTTTTTCAAGATACAAGAAAATATACTGGGTGTTTCATTAAAAAAAAGTCAACAACGTTTTTTTTTAAAAATCCGCCATATTTTATTTCGTATTTGAAAGCGATATAAAAAATTCAATCCATTCAGACAAAACTTTTACTAAAATAAAACATTTCAGTGAAAACCGCGTATTTGTATCTTAAGCCGTTTAGAAGTTATAGGCAGTTAAAATGGGGGAAAATATAAGTGGACACCCGGAATTTTATAGTGTTATTTGTCTTATTGTTGTTTTGATTCATTATATACGGTTAAATCTAGACAACGTTCCTTGTTTTTTTTCATAGCACACTACGTGCTTCTATATATTTCCACTTATATGACAGCAACAGTTATGTTTAAAATTTACACGTATCTTAAGATATCTCGAGATAGAAAAAAGGTATCGACATGCGGTTTTCGGTATTCTGTTGCTAATTTGGTCTTATTTTGTAATAGAGGAAAAAAATACATACTTGTATTTAATATTTTCCAAAGAAAACCAGATATCTAAAAAAAATAGCGCCTTCTAGCCGGCATATTACGTAATAGGCTGTTTCCAAATTATAACTATTACATTGACGAAAAAGAGCTGTTTTCAATA
This sequence comes from Diabrotica virgifera virgifera, assembly GCF_917563875.1. Classification (NCBI taxonomy): domain Eukaryota; kingdom Metazoa; phylum Arthropoda; class Insecta; order Coleoptera; family Chrysomelidae; genus Diabrotica; species Diabrotica virgifera. The sequence continues at coordinate 124,212,750 of NC_065452.1, forward strand.
AGACCAAGTTTGCGAAAATCGATTAAGCAGAACCGGACTTACAGTGATTTTTTCATAACAAGGTTCCCACTCACCCCCACCTCTTATTTGCACAGGTAGACTTAAACTTGTGAAATAAAATATGCACAGAATTGCATGAAGAATACGATGATTGGATTTCCAGTGCCTTTTCATTAGGCAAATTTTGTAAAATTTCGATTTTTTAATTTTTGATATTCAATTACGCCCTCTAGCGGTGGACTAACAATTATGAAAATAATTTCCAGGCTTTTCTCGGGGCAACTTTTGTTATAAATTTTTTTTTCCCAAAGCTGTAGTATAAACGGTTCCTGAGATATGGCCGAGAGCCATTCTTATTGGGACACCCGGTACATTCTTCTAGCTAAACATAACCAGTTTCGAAATAAAAGCGTTTTAGGTCTGCGATGCAACATAATTTTTTGCATAAAATCATTGTAGTTACACCCGAAAAATAAACTTGAAACCACAATAATTTTGAAAATTCTCATATTTATGTTATTACATCGCAAATTCCATTTAAACGAATTCGCAATACATTTTTGAAAATTATTATGGTTTTAAGTTTATTTTTCGGGTTTAACTACAATGATATGCAAATAGTTATTTATGTACCAAGTCAGTAAAGTGAATCTTTATCTAACGAGTCTGATATTACGAGAACAGCGACTGTAGCGAGCGTGGCGAGTAACAGACGAGTTCGATGAGGAGTCTTTACTGACGTGGTGCGTACAAAATTTTATCGCCAACATATATTTTTTAAATTTAATGTCGTCCTAACCACTGAGGTTATAAACGACAACAATGGAAAATACATATTAAAAATGAAAAGAGATTATAATATTAAGTAGATACATATCTACTAACAAAAAGTATACCTGAAAAATTTGTGATACAATTAAATGTCTTTTATTGCTATTTCCGTTAAAAACTGTATGATATTGTTGATATTTGTATTGTCTCTAATAAGCTCAGATATGTCCCTGGGAAGGTTGAGTTTACTTCTCGTTTGCTGGTATATTTGACAATCGGTTAAAATATGTTTTATTGATATAAAATAATATTTGCCAACATAATTTAATATTGGTTTAAACACTTACTTGCAACTTACAATTTAAGAACTTTTTAAATTTTAGACGTCATAATAATTTCATGGCAGTGATGACAGATAACTTGCAAGATGGCCGCTTTCGATTTTCAATCGATAGTTATCAATATTGAATAATTACTAAATCGGTAAAATCTTAGTTTATTTTATATGAATATAATTACAAAATACTACAGAATTTCATAAATTTAATTTATTGACATAAATTGACATTCTTGACATAAATTTAAATGATAATATCGCAAATTGCTTACAATATTTTTAATAATTAAAGTAAATAAATTTTAAGTCCACTCAAATACTCGCCATTCGATTACTGTTATCGACCACTTACATTCAATCTCGGTTAATTTGATTAATCGCGGCAGGTAAAGTGAAATTCTTCTTTCAGTACAATAAAGTGTTACTTTACTGCCGCAAATGAGGGCAAATGAGTAAAATAATGAATGATTTTAGTGACTGTTGGCGATAAAAGTTATTTTGCATCCCTGATTTAAAATGAACTTGTATACTTTCTAAGTAAAAATCTTCTTCTTTTTTATAAAGGGGAATAAAAGTTTTGACTCAAAAACTGAATGTAGAGTGGGTAATAAAAAAAAATAACTTATTAAATGAGCGCGTGAAAGACGTATGTGGCGCCCTCTGGGTAATACATAATTTTTGGTGGCGAATCTAGATTTTAATTCTCTTTAATTCCTAATTTACTCGTCCCAAAAAACCCCGCTTACCAAAGGACCCCGCAGAAACCTTATGGGAAATGGCTCTCTGTCAAATGATCTGAAATTTTGGGTTTTGGTAGTCCTTGATGTGTAGAACAAAAGACTCAATGGGCGCGTAGCTCCAAAAAATTATGTTTTTAAAATATAAGTCTCTGAAGTTATAGGTACAGTGAGAACGTTTGAGTTGGAATAAATTCATTTCCTCGAGAATGGACGACTCTGGAGATAAATTACAAATCAGGTCTATTTTTATTTTTAAATTATAATTTTTTGGTATATATATAATACTAGTGACGTCATCCATCTGGGCGTGATGACGCAATCGATGATTTTTTAAATAAGAATAGGGGTCGTGTGATAGTCCATTTGAAAGGTTATTAAATTCTTTATTCAATAATATAAACATTAACAATATTATTTATAAAGAGTGCCCAAAATTTTTTTTTTAATTAAATTAATTGGGACAGAAAGAAGAATGTATATAATTTATTTAATTCGAAATACATTTTACTGTTGTTCGAAACCAGGAAAAAATGTTTCATTAATAAATAAATATTGTTCTTCGCTTAAATTCAATATTAAAACTGCCACACACCTGCCTCTTAGCAGTTTGATTATTTAATTTAAGCGAAAGGGGTCGTGTGATAGCTCATTTGAAAGGTTATTTAATTCTCTATTTACTAATATAAACATTAACACAATTATTTATACAGGGTGCCCAAAATTTTTTTTGAATTAAATTAATTGAGACAAAAAGAAGAATGTATATAATTTATTTAATTCGAAATCCATTTTACTGCTAGCAGAAAACAGAAAAAATGTTAATTTCAAAAATAAACATTGCTTTTCGCTTAATTTAAATGTTCAAACTGCAATGAGGCAGGTGGGTGGCAGCTTTAATATTGAATTTAAGCGAAAAACAATATTTATTTATGAAATAAACATTTTTCCCTGTTTTCGGACAACAGTAAAATGTATTTCGAATTAAATAAATATACATTCTTCTTTTTGTCTCAATTAATTTAATGAAAAAAATTTTTTTGGGCACCCTGTATAAATAATTATGTTAATGTTTATATTATTGAATATAGAATTGAACAACCTTTCAAATGAGCTATCACACGACCCCTATTCTTATTTAAAAAAAATCATCGATTGAGCCATCAGGCCCAGTTGGGTGACGTGATATGATATACAGGGTGTCTGCGTAACTTGGAACCATATGGGAAACTTTTTTAATATCAATTTTACGAAAAAAAGTCATTCTTTATAAAGTGCTCTGCATAGTCTAAAACCTAAGATGCAATCATGAGATATCAAATTTTGTCAACAGTATACGAGGTATGTCAAAAAATATGAATTTCGCTCAAATGCAAACTACCTTTATATTTCAAAATATCAAAAAATTTTATTATGAAAAGTTATTTGTAATTAAAAACCATATTCAAATATGCAATAACAGCCTTCTACTTGAATAAAAAAATTTCTGAAATTTTCCTAAATTACCGATTCCGAACATCATTTTTATTTATTAGACATATATCTTTTATTAATAATTTTAGGAAAAAAACTTATTCTTCATAAAAATCTGTGCATGGTCTAAACCTCAAGATGCAACCATCAGTTATCCAAGTTTGTTAATTTTATACGAGGTGTGTCAAATAATATGAATTTAGAAAGCATTTAGAAATTCTTTCTAAATTCATATTATTTGACACACCTCGTATAAAATTAACAAACTTGGATAACTGATGGTTGCATCTTAAGGTTTAGACCATGCACAGATATTTATGAAGAATAAGTTTTTTCCCTAAAATTATTAATAAAAGAGATATTACATGTCAAATAAATAAAAATGATGTTCGGAATCGGTAATTTAGGAAAATTTCAGAATTTTTTTTCAAGTAGAAGGCTGTTATTGCATATTTGAATATGGTTTTTAATTTCAAATAACTTTTCATAATAAAAATTTTTGATATTTTGAAATATAAAGGTAGTTTGCTCTTGAGCGAAATTCATATTTTTTGACATACCTCGTATACTGTTGACAAAATTTGATATCTGATGATTGCACCTTAGGTTTTAGACTATGCAGAGCACTTTATAAAGAATGACTTTTTTTCGTAAAATTGATATTAAAAAAGTTTCCCATATGGTTCCAAGTTACGCAGACACCCTGTATATATGATATATATGCAAAAAAATTATAATTTTAAAATAAAACTCGACCTGATTTGTAATTTATCTCCAGAGTCGCCCATTATCGAGGAAATGAATTTATTCCAACTCAAACGTCCTCACTGTACCTATAACTTCAGAGGCTTATATCTTAAAAGCATGATTTTTGGAGCTATGCGCCAATTGAGTCTTTTGTTCTACACATCACGGACTACTAGAACCCAACGTTTCAGGGCATTTGACAGAGAGCCATTTCCCATAAGGTTTCTGCGGGATCCTTTCGTGTTATCCCATGCTGTCAGGAAATATTCAACAATAAAAAAAATAAAAGTTTAACTTTGACACCCTGTATTTCATTATCATCGTCATGTAGCGCTACAACCCTGGGTGGGCCCTGGCTGACTGTAAAACTTTTTTCCAATTTGTTCGGAGTTCCATCAACCTATGGTCAATAATCGAGTGTTCATTTTTCCGAGATCGGCTTGGATGTTATCTCTCCAACGCATTCTGGGACGTCCGAGTGGTCTTTTGCCTGCAGGGATCTCCTCCAATACCAGTCTTACAGGTCTCTCGTTATGAAGTCTGTGCACATGGCCTGCCCATCTTAGTCGCTGTGATTTAATTTCTTGGAAAATATCGGTGTCATTGTAGAGTGCTTTTAATTCGATGCTGGTTCTGATCCTATACTGGTTTGTGATAATGTCGTGGTGAGGTGCGAAAATGTTTCAAAGTATTTTTCGTTCAAAACGTCTGAATTTTTTTTCGTTTGGTTTGGTCATGGTCCACGTTTCGCATCCATATGTTAGTATAGGTCTGATGATGGATTTACAGATCTTGATATTGGAACTTCTTGTAACATTGTTTGGTTTTATAAACTTATCCAGTGCGAATATACTGCGATTTTCCGATTAAATTCTGTCTTTTATTTCTTCAGTAACATCGTTGTCAGCTGTGAATACTGCTCCCAGATACTTAAAACGTTTTACTCTTTCGAAATTGAAGGTGTTGACCGTCACATTTGATCCTATCCTGTCTTTTCGTGTCATTCTATTTATACACATATATTTCGTCTTCTCTTCATAAATCCTCAGCCCTTCGCTTGTTGCTCCTTCCACTGTTGAAAATGTCTTTTATGGATAGGATGGAGTCTCGAATGAGATCAATGTCATCTGCGTATGCTAGTAGTAGCTTGGGCCCTTGAACCGATAGCAGTTCTGTTTTTATTTTGGCCGACCTCATGACTTTGTCTAATACAAGGTTAAAAACTAGTGGAGATAACGCATCACCTTGTTTAAGTCCACTGCTGATTTCAAAGCTGTCAGACAGTATATTATTTACTCCTACTTTAGATATTCCACCCTCCATACAGACTTTGGTCATCCGAAAGAGTTTCTTTGGTATTAAGAACTCCCGTCATGACATTCCATACTTGGCTTCTTTCTACGCCATCATAAATGTCTATCGTAAGTATATGAAAAGATTGTGTATGGATCTGTTAATACTCACATCCCTTTTCTAGAAGCTGTCTCGGGGTGAATTTCGCCTTGTATTTCGGTTATTGTCAACTTTCTTACTAAAGTAAGTTAGCTTAAATCGACCTATTTTAAGCTAAGGAATATATGGTTAAGCTATGGCCCATTCGTTAGCAAGCACCCTGTATACGCTTTTCTAGTCTATATCATTCTAATTGTTGTTTTGTATATCCTAAGGCATAACAAAAATACGTTAATTTTTTTATATTCTAAGGGCAATTCTAAGATCTACCCAAATTGCGGTCCCATATGATTTTTCGCTGTGCTTTCTCTGTCATACGTTTTATACCGCCGCACTAAAGTAGAATTTTTATATTTTAGACCTAAATTATTTAAAATTCACGAAGATCGTATGACCTCGTTTAGGGGAATACGGGACTTGTCGTAAAATTTATTCCGCCATGAAAAATTAACTTTATTGTTTCCTCCACATTTGCCTTATTTTGACTGGAATTTCTCTGGATAAACAACTGACCTTTTTTTATTTAGACTTTATATGTCGTTGAAGTGGCGGCATAGGAAAATCTATAGCTACGTGAGAGGAACCTACACTATAAAAGCTACAGGGAATTTTAACCTAGCGTATGCTGTTGGAAATTATAGACTAGGAGCCGGTATAGGTGAAAAATTTGCTAATCATTTAAGGCGTGATAAGAGCCTATAACTTAAATAGTAGAACCTAAAACACTGTGCCGTCAATTTTTAGTGGGACATGCGTCGACAGTGGCGCATCTAACTTTCCACTTATGAACGGGATAAATAAATTAAAAGCTACCCTCTCTCACCCTTAAAATTTAATTTTTTTCATTTTTTAAAGTACTATGTGATTAAAAAATAAGACGTAGCATAATTTTAATCCACCAGCCCCTTCCGCCTGCACCCAGCATCAAAAACGTAATTTTTCGTTTTTGTTTTTTTTAGGTGGGATGCAATCAATTTTAAAAATTCAAAAAGTTCACAGGCGTAGTTGAGTGTAGGTTGATCCGTAGGTTGAGTGTACGTACATATCTCAAAAAAAAAAAATTTATTTTGAAAAAACCGTATAACTTTTCGTCAGCTGTGGCTGCAGGTTCAATTTTTTTTATTATTTTTGTGTATTTTGTCAAACACTATATTTTTAAATTTTTCCAGATTTTTCCGTAACGTTCGCCACCTTCAAAAATCCCAAAAAATGTTTTTTAAGCGGTGTTTGGAGGTGTGAAGGTGTTTATCCCATTTTTAAATATTTTAAAGGACTCATTTACTTCAGTTTACATATTACCTATAATAGACATTGATTTGATCAATTTTGAAACATATAAACTAGGGAAAATTTCAAAAAAAAAAACCCTAAAAAACAGTTTTTTGGAAATTTGAAGGCGGCGAACGTTACGGAAAATTCTGAAAAAAATTAAAAATATAGTGTTTGGTAAAATACATAAATAGAAAAAAAATTAGACATGTAGCCTTCTCCAAAAAGAAAGATGTACAGGGTTATTCACTATATTTTGACCCCCCTGTAAACTGCTTTATTTACAGAATTAGAAAAAAATGTAAAATACAAAAGTTAGTCGATTTTTAAATTATGATTTTTTGATATATATATCGTACTAGTGACGTCATCCATCTGGGCGTAATGACGTAATCGGCTATTTTTTTTAAATGAAAATAGGGGGCTTTTCATTCGAAAAGTTATTCAAATCCCTATTCAGTAATATAACCATGATTATTTATACAGGGTGTCCAAAATTTTTTTTTAATTCAAATAATTGACACAAAAAGAAGAATGTACCTATGTAATTTATTTAATTCAGAATAACTTTTACTGCTGTTAGAAAACAGAAATAAAATTTTATTGCACAGATAAACATCGATTTTTGCTTAAATTCAATGTTAAAACTGCCAAGAGGCAGATGGGTGGCAGCTTGAACATTGAATTTAAGCGAGAAGTAATGTTTATTTGTTCAATGAACATTTATTTCTGTTTTCTGACAGCAGTAGAATGTATTTTGAATTAAATAAATTACATACATTCTTCTTTTTGTGTCAATTATTTGAATTAAAAAAATGTTTGGACACCCAGTATAAATAATCATGTTAATGTTTATATTACTGAATAGGGAATTGAAAAACCTTTCAAATGAGCTAGCACACGACCACTATTCTCATTTAAAAAAATAGCCGATTACGTCATCACGAACGGTTGGATGACGTCACTAGCACGATATACATGTCACAAAATCATAATTTAAAAATCGAATAACTTTTGTATTTTACATTTTTTTCTAATTCTGCAAATAAAGCAGTTTACAGGGGGATAAAAATATAGTGAATAACCCTGTACCTACGCTTTTTTCAAAAAAAAATTGTTTGAGGTTAGACATATAGAGAATAGACAGAGGAATAGACATGTTTTGTAAAAGCCTCAGCTATGTCTGTGAATTTTTTGAAATTTTAAATTTGATTGCATCCCACCTAAAAAAAAACAAAAACGAAAAATGAAGTTCTTGATGGCGGGGGAACGGGGAAGGTGGTGGTGGATTAAAATTACGCTAAGTCTTATTTTTAATCACATAGAACTTATGAGAAAAATTGATTTCTGGTAGCGAGGGAGGGTAGCTTTTAATTTATTTATCCCGTCCGTAAGTAGAAAGTTTGATGCGCCACTGTCGACGTATGTCCCACTAAAAAGTGACGGCACAGTGTTCATACGTTTTCTTTTAGGTTCTACTATTTAAGTTATAGGCTCTTATCGTGCCTAAAATGATTAGCAAATTTCACCTATACCGGCTCCTAGTCTATTATCGATATAATATCACTATTTGCCGCAAAGAAATTTTGCAATAAAAAGAATAAAAAACTTTAATATCCAAGTAAAAAATTCTGTTGTAATTATTTGTAGAGTAGTATAGTATTTAATTAAATATTAAACTAAAAATAAAACTTGATTGCAATAGTGGTTGCATCTTCAGCGGAGTTTGGAGTATTTACACACAACCCAAAAGTCTAAGGGTATTTTAATAATTTGACAATACCAATGACAGAAATTTCATGACCATATAAATTTGCTTGTACTATAATTGTTGATACAGACACTCACTTCTTATCAAAAAAAAATTGTAAAACTGATAGCAGTACGTGTTTTAGAATGTTTTTTATAAGGGACAAAAAATCGACATTTTTATGTTTTGTTTATTTTTAATTTTAGTCACTTTATACCATTCTTGCTTAATAGGCGAGTTAAAGATATTGTCTTTTTACCACGCCACGACAACATTTAACGTTGGACGAAGTGAATAGAGCCGTGGGCCTCCTTCAAGCTGGTATGCGACAAACTCAACTTGCTCCTCAGCTGGATGTCTCCCAAAGCGTCGTAAGTCGTTTGTGGCGTCGGTTTAGAGACACTGGGACTCCAGCCGAGCAACATCCAGGACGTGGTCGCTCTATAACCGTCGGTCAAGACCGATATTTAATTTTAAATGCCAGAGGGCAGCCAACAATCACAGCACCCGAGCTGGTTAATGAATTACAGCTTGCACATAATGTAACAATTAGCCACAGTACTGTGAGGAATCGTCTCTATGAAGCCAATCTTCGTAGTCGGCGACCACTGAGATGTCCACCTCTATCTAGAGGCAATCGCGCTGCAAGATTAACCTGGTGTCAAGAGTTTCAGAATTGGACTGACAATGACTGGGCCACAGTTTTGTTTAGTGACGAGTCTAGATATGGATTTCATCCAGATTCTCGTCGGACAAGAGTTTGGAGACAACCCAGAAATGGAGAACGATTACATCTTCAAGAAATGTATGCATACAGAGGTGTTACATTAATGGTATGGGGCGGAATCATGATTGACGGAAGAACTGACCTCATTTTCCCACGTGGCTTTCTCAGAAGTCAGCAATATTTGGACACTATTCTTGAACCTGTTGTGCGCCCGTTTGCTGCTGCTGTTGGAGAAAATTTGCGTTGTGTGTATATATAAATAGGGTTGTCTACAGCTAGGGACGTTTCCCTTCCGTCAGCCAGAACTACCATTTTTCACAATCTTCCCAGTCTCCGTCTTCCAATCCTTTCTACGACATGGCTTCGTCGACTTCATTTTTCCATAATCTTCTCGGTCATCCTCTCCTGCTTGTTCCTCTTGTGCTCCATATTCTGCAACCTTGTTTATCCATGTATTTTCTCCCAGTCTTCTTTTATCTATCCTGCAGTGTATCTGTTTTCAGTCTCATTTTTCTCATTATCACTTTCTTTGATATCCTGTCTCTTCTGGTCAGGCCACAGCCTCTTCTCCAGTATTCCATTTCGGTCGCCAGAATAGTCCTTTGTTTTTTGTTTATGATCCAAATTTCTGCTGCATATGTCATGATACTTCGTACCATTGTTTGGTATACTACTTTTTGTTGTTTTTTATTTGATGTTTTTATTCCAGATTACACTATGAAGTTGTCTTAGACAAGCTTATTTGTCCCAATCTATTTTTTTATCTCTTCTTCTGCTGTTGTGTTTTTCGATATTATAAAACCCAAATTTATAAATTTATTCGTTCCTTTCATTTTTACGTGTTCTTCTATTTCCAAATTTCTGACGTCCTCTTCTGATATTGCTAAGTATTCCGTTTCTGTACTCATATTTTAGCTTTCTTACCATGGTCGTCTGCTAAACATAAAGTGTAGAGATAATCGTCCCTTATCGGTATTCCCAAACCCTACATTTTGACTTCCAAGATGTTAGTGCGTGTTCTAAGAATATTTTAAATAGTCTTAGTGACGGGCATTCCTGTAGTAGTTCTTTTGTTGTTTTGAAGTTGGTAACTATCTTGTTTCCGATTTTTAAACATTTCCCCAGTATATGTTTTTTGTTACTTGTGTTAGGTTAGCTGGTATCCCTATTTTTGTCATTGATTTGTATAGTTCTTTCCTTGGCACGGTGTCTTAGGTCTTCTGAAGGTCTACAAATGCCATGTGTACATTTCTGTTCTTAGCTCTTTTCTTCTCTATTGTTTGTTTTATTGAATAGAGATGATCTAAATATGATTTCCTGGCTGTGAATCCTGCTTGCTCTTCAGCGATTTTGCCTTGTATACTTTTCTCTACTTTGATCCTGAGGATCCTGCAATGCAGTGTTCCCTTTGTAGCCACGACGCTTATTCCCCTGTAGTTTTCGCATTCTTTTCTATTTCTTTTCTTATATATCGATGTTATATAGGCTTTCTTTCATTATTTAGGAATGTCCGCTTTTTTCATGATTTGGCGTATTATTCTTCTTAATTTCTTTGTTCCATATTTGATTAGCTCCGCCACAGTTCCTTCTGGTCCTCCAGCTTTATTGTTCTTCATGGAATTTATTGTTTGTTTCATCTCTTTGTCTGTTATGCCTATTTTTTCTCCTCTATGATCATTGTTTTTTAGTTAGTATAATAGTTTAACATATTATCATATGATATGGTAATATCGTATCATATTATAAAGATATGATAGAGTTAAAATGGATCAAGCAATGGAACATTTGATTATACCAAAAAAATTTATCAGACTAGTAAATATGACACCAAATAACTCTATGTTGGCAGGGTCACATTTCAAATCAATTTACTGTTGAAAAGGGGAAAGATAAAACGATCCTTTATCCACTACATTATTCAAATTAGTGTTAGAAATTGTAATCAGAAAATGCAGCATGAAGGTGAAAGAAACAATTATAAATAATGAACACTAGTTTTTGTCATTTACTGACGATCCACCGATTTTAGCAAAAACCTCGAACGAATTACGAAGAGTGGCAAAGATAATTGCTGAAGAAGCACAGAAATTCGGCTTAGAGCTAAATGAAGACAAAACCAAATATGATCATGGAAGGGACAGAAGAAAAAAAAAAGATTTTAGTGTGAGGTCTGTAAGCGGTAAAAGTTATAGTTTTAAAATTTTGAATACCTTGCAAACTCCGATAAGGTAAACTCAGAATAATATACAGGATGTTAGTAAAAAGGTATGAAAAACTTTAAGGGGAAATTCAACATGAAAAAATAATGACAGTTTGCTCTATAAACGTATGTTCGCAAATGCTTCGTTTCCGAGATACGGGGTGTTGAAATTTTTATTTCAAACTGAGAATGTTTTTATTTCTCTAAGACCGTTTGAGCTCTGGAAATTAAATTTGGTGGGTTTCAAGAGCACATTTTTTGATATACAAAAAACAATTTTGTATTCATCATTGGCGCGCCTACGGGTAATGGTATGAATTTTTTTAAAGAAAAAAAAAGTACGCCACTGAGATATTTCAAATTAAAAATTATTTTTGCATTCCACGTTTAATTTACGATAAAGAACTTTTCTTGTCATTTTTCATATGGTGCACCATTTTTATGCAAAAAAAAAATAAAATCTTTCATTTCTTAATACCTTATCAAGAACACTTCAATATAATAATACCAAACTAGAACAATAACAGAAAATATTTCTAAAAAGATTTCAACTATGTGCAAGGCTACAACAATTGTTCAAAATTACCTACTTTAAAGGTGACAGAGTAATTTTATATCCACCATTGACGCGCGTGCGGGTAATGGTCTGAATTTTTTAAAGAAAAGAATAGTACGCCACTGAGATATGTCAAATTAAAAATCATTTTTGACAATTCCTCTTTCAATTTACGACAAAAAATCTTTCTTGTCTTTTTTTCATATGATGCGCCTTTTTTATGCAAAATAAAATAAAACATCTTAACGTTTACAAAGTATTTGAAATACAAATTCACAAGGAAAAAGTTTTCCTGTGGTTGGCTGTATACCATGTAATACAAAAAAACAGTAAAATCATGTATAAAAGGTATATTTAAAACCCTCAAGAGGGCCACATCAAAATCGCAGCATAACTAGTTTTCGACTGGTTTACCAGTCATCATCAGTGCTTACCTAAAATGAATATAACCTGATAAAATAATACAAAGATATTGAAATTTTGACTACGGTTAAAAAAATTATCAGTTATACTCACGTGCAATGTACATGCTAACCACCAAGATAGTATTTAACAAAAATATGGGGGTCAAAGCCCAGTAAAAGAAGTCCGTCAAGGAAACATTGGTTTAAAAAGCTACATTAAATATGGATGTTTAAAATATTTAGCTAATCTGCTCTAAGTAACATCTGAGCTGTGGATTTGACTTGTTTACATGTTGAAAATCTGACAGCAAGTGACATTTTTATGCAAAAAAAAATAAAATATCTTTGATTTCTTAATACCTTATCAAGAACACTCCAATATATTAATACCAAACTAGAACAATAACAGAAAATAATTCTAAAAAGATTTTAACCATGTGCAAGGCTACAACAATTGTTCAAAATTACCTACTTTAAAGGCGACAGAGTAATTTTATATCCAGCATTGACGCGCGTGCGGAATATTTGAAATAAGTTTCTATGCACATGGAATCTACCTCGAAGAATTTGTAAGCGTTAAGATGTTTTATTTTTTATTAAATAAAAACGGCGCCGCATATGAAAAAAAGCAAGAATGATTTTTTGTCGTAAATTGAACGAGAAATTCAAATATGATTTTTAATTTTACGTATCTCGGTGTCGTACTATTTTTTTCTTTAAAAAAATTCAGAACAATACCTGTACGGGCGCCAATGGTGAATATAAAATTATTCTTTCACCTTTAAAGGAGGTAATTTTGAACATTTGTTGTAGCTTTGCACCTAGTTAAAATCTTTTTAGTTATATTTTCTGTTATTGTTCTACTTTGGTATTATTATATTGGAGAGTTCTTGAAAATGTATTAAGAAATGAAAATACGAGCGAAGATGTTTTATTTTTTAGCATAAAAACGGAGCACCATATGAAAAAAAGACAAGAAAGTTTCTTTTTCCTAAATTAAATGCGAAATACAAAAATAATTTTCAATTTGAAAAATCTCAGTGGCGTACCATTTTTTTCTTTAAAAAAATTCGGACCAGTACCCGTAGACGCGCCAATGATTAATACAAAATTGTTATTTGTTTGTCAAAAAATGCGCAATAACTACCTTTTAAAACCCACCAAATTTAATTTTCATAGCTCAACCGGTCTTAGGGCAATAAAAAAATTGGCAGTTTGAAATAAAAATTTTAACACCGCGTATCTCGGAAACGAAGCATTTGAGGACATACATTTATGAAGCAAACGGCCATTATTTTTTCATGTAAAATTACCCCTTAAAGTTTGTCATATTGATTTATCAACACCCTGTATAAAACATTAATTAGATCCACAGTAACATATGCCTGCGAAGAACGGACATTCAGTAAGAAAGAAAGGATACTCTGAAAAGATGGAACAGGAAAATATTGAGACGCGTAGTCGGAAGAAGGAAGGCAGAAGACGGGAGGGAGAGAAGAACCAAAAACGACTAGACGAATTTGTACAAAGAATCTACCATTGACAGATTCATCAAGTCACAAAGAATCAGATGGTTGAGACATGTAGAAGAATAGTAGTTAACATAATGCCTAAACTAATTATGACCAGAAAACTAATCGCTCCCAAAAGAAGAGGTAGACACAGAACGACATGGATTAATAAAGTGGAGGAAGACCTTAAATATGTGACGGTGAGGAACTGGAAAAGAAAAGCACAAAACAGAAGTAAATACAGAAATATTGTTTATCGCCAACCGTCACTAAACTCATTCATTATTGTACTCATTTGCCCTCATTTGCGGCAGTAAAGTAACACTTTATTGTACTGAAAGAAGAGTTTTACTTTACCTGCCGCGATTAATCGAGATTAAATATAAGTGGTCGATGGCAGTAATCGATTATTCATTTGAGTTAACTTACAATTTATGTACAGCTGGTTCCTAAAAAAACTGATAAGACTCTTAGTAAGATTTGAACATTTTGAGCAGTGTATTTGATTGATCTGACAGTATATTATATTTATTATGACAAATAATAAAATAAACAAACAAACAATTATTTAAAATTCCTGCATTTTATAAAGAGTATATTATAAATGATATTTTTTACATAAAATGGGTTGTTGTTGTTATTTTTATTATCATTAAGGAATAAAATAAGTCGTATTGGTTTATTGGTCTTCCAGAACCTTGCTTTCTTTCGAGAGTTTTTTGTTCTCTCCATCTTTTATTAATATTAAAAACTGTTGTTCTGCTTACGTTAAAATGGTTCGCTACGGCAGATGGTGACCAACCATCTTCTAATTTCGTGACAATTATTGTTTTTAGTTCTTTGCTAGCATGTGGAGCCATTTTTTGAGGTTGAACAGAAGTTATCTGACAAATTTTAAGATTTGGCGGTGGCAGTGACAGTATGTAAATAATAAATATTTATCCTTCAAAATACACTGCTCAATTTTCTACAAAATACGCTTTAAGAGTCGTATCAGTTTTTTTAGGAACCAGCTGTACTTTAATTATTAAAAATATTGTACAAAATTTACGCCATTGTTAATTAAATTTATGCCAAAAAGTGAAATTCTGTAGTATTTTGTAATTATATTCATATAACATAAATTAAAACTTGACCGATTTAGTAATTATTCAATATTGATAACTATCGATTAAAATTCGAAAGCGGCCATCATGCAAAAGTCATCAGTCATCACTGTCATAAAATTTTTATTACGTCTAAAATTTAAAAAATTCTTAAATTTTAAATTCTAAGTAAGTGTTAACCAATATCAAATTGTTGGCGATAAAATTTTGTATGCACCACGTCAGTAAATACTCTTTATCGGACTCGTCTGTTATTCGCCTCGCTCGCTAGGCTCGCTCTGCTCATAATATCAGACTCGTTCGATAAAGAGTAACTTTACTGACTTGTACATAAATAACTATTATCGCCAACCGTCACTAAAATCATTCTTTATTGTACTCATTTGCTGCCATTTGCCTCAGTAAAGTAACACTTTATTGTACTGAAAGAAGAATTTTACTTTACCTGCCGCAATAAATCAAATTAACTGAGATTGAAATGTAAGTGGTCGATGGCAGTAATCGATTATTTATTTGAGTGAACTTAAAATTTATTTACTTTAATTATTAAAAACATTGTACAAAATTTACGTTATTATTAATTAAATTTATGTCAGAAATTGAAATTCTGTAGTATTTTGCAATTATATTCATAAAACATAAATCAAAACTTTACAGATTTAGTAATTAGGTACTTATTCAATATTGATAACAACTATCGATTAAACATCGAAATCGGCCATCATGCAAAAGCTTTCTGTCATCGTCATTACTGTCACATGAAATTTTTATTTCGTCTAAAATTAATAAAATTCTTAAATATTTTAAGTTTTATATTAATGCAAATACAAATTTATGAATGATTTATGAAATGGTGTTTTTGTTAATTGAGTTATATGTATATAGGACGGTGACAGATATTAATGATAAGCTGTTAGCAAATATATTTATTTAGATTTTCTACTATTCGTCAAGGGAAAAGCAACTGCGCTACGGTAGGCTACACTTCATAAACATAACGTAACTATTAACGGTATTTTTAATTTTTGGTATTTTATTTTAAGTGTTAAAATTGGTTTATTATTTAAATAAAAATACGATTAAACTGTTTAAAATATATTTATTTCGTTGAAATCACAATAATAGAAATATAACGTATTACGTGCGTACCAAGTACACACACTCTTTTTTCAGTAGGATGTAATTAAGTAAGTGTTAATGTTTTTTATGATTGGCGATAATAGCTATTCGTATAACAAGGGAGGAAAGTGCTACTTTTCCTCCCGAGAATGAAGTTTACTGCCCGACGCGTAGCGGAGGGCAGTAATCATTCAAGGGAGGAAAAGGCACTTTACTCCCATGTTATACATATGGTTTTTCCACCTTTCTCAAATAACAAGTCATTTTTTCATTTTTACTTAATTTATTTATGTAACTAACCAACAAAATTTATTAGAACTAAAACTAACAAGAACAAGTCATAGAGGTATATATTAACATAGAGGGAGCCTACCTTCCGCGCTTCCTGACGACAAGATCTCATGGACTGGTTTGCTGCATCTCTTTCTAACACATTATATCGAAAATCTATGATGACATTCAGTGTGAATATAGGCACGGAAGAGGAGGACAACCGTAGCAGCTTTACTATGCGTAAGAGTGAAACAGTACTAATCCAAATAAAAAAGATGGTGTCGTCACTTCGCTCTGAATGACACTCTCTCTATGCTAATATATAACTCTATGGAACAAGTAGGTACAATATAACTGTCAACTGTCAAATATAAGTCAAATTATTAATGTAAACATTGTTAAATCAGAATAACAATTTACTGTTTTTTACCATTCTTTAAAATACAGAGTGTTTTTAAATATAAACGGTAAAATGCATAGATACTTACGTAATAGAAAATAGATATTGTACAGGGCGTCAATAAGTAATATTTCATGAATGAAATACCATGACGTCACTTTTACTTTTCCTCCCTAGGGAGGAAAAATATTTTCCTCCCTAGGGAGGAAAAGCACAACTTTGCTCCCTACAATCAGGTCCGGAAAAGTGTACTTTCGGTAGAGGTAGGTGGAAAAATTTTTTTATGCACCCGTCAGTAAAGAGTCTTTATCGAACTCGTCTGTTACTCGCCTCGCTCGCTACGCTCGCTCTTCTCGTAATAACAGACTCGTTCGATAAAGAGTCACTTTACTGACTTGGTACATAAATAACTATTATCAGGAACTTGAGAGTAGTTAAGAATTTTTTATATACTTAACTTTGAGTTTTGTTCAAAATAATTGTAATTGTTTAATTTTGTGATTGTTTTTTATAAAAAAGGTTTTTATTCCTGGGGTCTTAACGGCCTGTTTTACGTATCAATAAAATATAAATCGAACCATGAAAATAAATAATCTTTCATAGTAATCATCGAAAGCTTTTTCTCTCCTCTTTTCCAGTCCTGTTCATAAATTTAATTAATGTAATTGAAAATAATATAACAGTTCATTATAAGAACTTTACGACACTTAATGTATATATGTACTTAAAAATTTGACAATATATTTCTCACAATAGAAAATTTTATATTTCATTGTCGTTTTCCAGCTTTTTCAGAATGAAATTATTTTAGTCACGGGTTTTTATAAGCAACAAGAAGCTGAAATAATAAACCATAAAGTATAAAAGTTTTTTAACTTGAATGCCATTATCTTTATTTATTTTTCATCAAAATTTAAGTTCGTTTGTTAATTTTACTTTATTTGATATACATTATAATTTAGTACACTGCCTGTTTTTGGTTATGAAGTATACTGAATATTACTGAGTAGCTCAAACCCAAGGTCAGATAAAGATGAGGGACAGAGATAAACACCTTTAAAATATCAGGATTAATTTGACATATCTCAAAAAATACTGATACAAATATATAAAAAAAATTTAAGAAACGCTTTTCTTTAGTTACGAGTGACTAAAATTAAAAATATTATAAAAAAATCAACTAAAAAGCAAACAATAAAAAAAGTCAACCTCGAAGGATTGCTCGAAAAAAAAAACAAATTGCTAGACAGATTACGTAATATACAAAAATCTCACACATTCGTTAAAAAATTGAAACAATCTAACACATTCGTTAAATAAAAGCGTGGGGCGCGAAAAGTAAAAAGTATCTATCCTTAAACCGTTTATTCAATAAATATGCGCCCCACGCTTTTCTTTAACGAATGTGTTAGATTTTTTCAATTTTTTAAAGAATGTGTGAGATTTTTGTATATAGTCGAACCTGCTTATTGGAATAGCCCTCGTACGAAGCGAAAGTTTTTTTATAATATTTTTAATTTTAGTCACTCGTAACTAAAGAAAAGCGTTTCTTAAATTTTTTTTTCATATTTTCATATTTTTTACTTTTTAGTCTTGCACTTTTCAAACATTAAAATATATCGTCAGGTTTAAAAAAAGGATGTATGTGATAGACACATTTTTTTGCATTTATTTCAACATTTGATACAAACATTGCACATTTTGTGTAATTCCTTTATACATTTCTTAAATCAAAATCATTATTTACACCTATTACAGTTTTCGCAGTCTTTCCATCTCTTCTAATGCTTTACTATTGCACGGTGTAGACTCTGTTAATTTCTACTTCATCCATTAAGGGTTCATAACAAACTTTAAATTAATACGCCAAAACCAATTCTAATGTTAATTGTAGCACGAAACATCTCTACCGGTGGTTTTTCTAAGACTACGGTAAAAACACGAATTTTTTGAATTCGAGTTTTGGTTAAGTTTTGTTTCGTATCGTATTAAAGTTTGACACGAATAAGCGCCGATGTTTATATAAACAAAGATACAAACATGAAAAGTAGTCGGAATCGGCAAAAAATTTGAAACTTTATTGTTTATTCATGAATTATAACGTAAACAGTTAACGTAAAAAGTAAAATTATGTATAGTTCATATAATTAGCTACAATCTATAAAAGTTTCAAACTACATTGTAAAAACAAGAGAATTTAAGCAATTTCCTTTAAAATCATTTTTTTTATTTAAACAATTAATAAACAAAAAAAAATATTGACTATTTTTAATTGACTATTCGTGTACTGTTCCCGCGAATGCATATGTCTGCAAATTTTCATTCATTTGCATTGAAGAAAAAAGGCAGTCAAATTAACGTCTAAAGATTTGACCCAAACGATGGAACTAAAGAAAAGCGTTTAATAAAAGAAAACATTGTAAATGACGAATGAAAATAGAGAAGAATGGTTTATTAAAAACGTTTACGTATTATTTGATTGTTAATTAATTGATCAAAGACCATTTATATAGTGAGGCATGCGTCAAATTCCACTAGATCCTATCATGAAGATTTTTCGAAGAGTATTTCGAAGAATTATTAAACGATAAAGGCCAAACAGAAACAGAAAAGCAACAACAAAGACAAGAAATAGAACAACAACAAATACAAGAAACAGAACCACTACAAATACAAAACCCGACAGAAATTGAGATAATAGCAATAATAAAAGATCTAAAAAATAATAAAACTACCGAAGAAAGCGGAGTTCCAGCAGAAATATTAAAGGTAGGAGGAAATATGCTGCAGCAAAAGATAGCTCGACTAATAAAGAAAATATGGGAACACGAAAAAATGCCAGATCAATGGAACACAGTAATTATCTGCCCAATTCACAAGAAAGGTGATAAAACCATCTGTGAAAATTACAGAGGAATCGCACTGTTAGAAGTGGTATACAAGGTATTGGCAAAAATCATAAGAACCAGAATAAAAACCTATGAATCAGAAATAATAGCAGAATACCAGGCTGGTTTCAGACAGGGAAGAGCAACAACCGATCAAATTTTTATGCTAAAATTGCTACAAAACAATAGTTATGAACAAAATCTAGGCTTGCATATGCTCTTTATTGATTTTAAACAGGCTTACGATTCCATCTCACGAAACGGACTATATGAAGCAATGAGGTAACTAGGAATACCAGAGAAACTGATACGATTAGTTAAAATGACGCTAACCAATACAGTCAACAAAGTCATGATCGAAGGTAATCTTTCAAATCAGTTTAACGTCAATAGAGGATTAAAACAAGGAGATCCCCTGTCCACAGATTTATACAACCTAGTACTGGAAAAGGTAATTAGAGGAGCCAATATCCAGACAAGCGGTATGATTCTCAACAAAAGACAACAATGCATAGGTTTTGCAGATGACTTGGTGTTTCTGACACGTTCAAGAATAGAACTTCGAAAAATGTTCAAACAATTTGAAGAAGAAGCTAGAAAATATGGCCTGAATATTAACCAAGAAAAAACCAAGTATATGGAAATGAGAGGGAAAAATACAGAAGAAAATAAATGGATCACTCTAACGACAAATGACAGAGAATATAAATTTGAGAAGGTAACTGAATTTGAGTAACTTGGAGTAACCGTAACAAATAGAGGAGACGAAGAGAGAGAGAGAGATTTATAAACGGTTGTTGAAAGCTAGCAAAGCAGTAGGATAATTAAACGCACTGTTGAAGGCCAAAAACGTGTCCAGGGCAGCCAAAATTCGAACTTATGAGACAATAGTGAGACCAACGGTGATGACCATGTGAAACTTGGACTATGAATCAGAAACAAGAAAAAAAGCTAGAGATTTGGGAGAGGAAAATCTTGAGAAAAGTTTTTGGTGATATCAAGGAAGCTAACGGGGAATGGCGCAGAAGAACAAACCAGGAGCTAATGCAGATATATAAGAGACCCAAAATAACACAGAAAATCAGGGCGCAGAGAGTTAAATGGTTGGGACATGTTTCACGAATGCCACAAGAAAGAAACGTCCTAAGAGTTTTGTTAGCAGGAGAACAAGGGAAGAAAAGAAGAGAGAGACCACGAAGGAAGTGGTTGGATGCGGTCCGGACTGACATAGAAGAAACGGGTACAAGAGACTGGAGAGAACAAGTGAAGGACCGGAAAAAGTGGAAGAATATAGTCAAGACTATCGAAGCCAAGGGCCTCTAAGGCATGTAGCGCTGTTATATATATATATATATATATATATATATATATATATATATATATATATATATATATATATATATATAAAAACAAGAGAATTTAAACATTTTACAATAAAATCTTTTTTTTATTTAAACAATTAATAAACATAAAAAAAATTATTGACTATTTTTTATTGACTATTCGTGTATTGTTCCCGCGAATGCATATGTCTGCAAATTTTCGTTCATTTGCATTGAAGAAAAGAAAACATTGTAAATGACGAATGAAAATAGAGAAGAATGGTTTATTAAAAACGTTTACGTATTATTTGATTGTTAATTAATTGATCAAAGACCATTTATATAGTGAGGCATGCGTCAAATTCCACTAGATCCTATCATGAAGTTTTGTCACGCTTCCCACATTCACCAGCAACGCATGTAGGTCTGAAAAGAGATCGTATGTACTCCAGGAAAGACGTTTTTCGGTGTAAGTGACGGCGGGCGTCTTCTGACTTTAGTTGCAAAATTATTCCGTGAGATCAGCGGTGGTCTTTAAACTTTTCAGTGCGTATCATTTAGTAGTTCCAATGGGAAAATCATGGAAATCGATATCGGGCGAAAATTTAAATTTTTGCAGAAA
Source organism: Diabrotica virgifera virgifera (assembly GCF_917563875.1). Classification (NCBI taxonomy): domain Eukaryota; kingdom Metazoa; phylum Arthropoda; class Insecta; order Coleoptera; family Chrysomelidae; genus Diabrotica; species Diabrotica virgifera. Next base: position 124,234,414 of record NC_065452.1, read on the forward strand.
CGGATTCAAATTTTATTTCTTACTTGATATGTCTATGTGTTTTATGCTTTTCATTCTTTGATTTAATTTATTCGTGTCCTTTGCCATTGCGCTAGGGAAATAAGGCAAAAATATACCATGTTCGGGACACTTGAGCAGCCAGGTTGCAAATGGGTTTTTTGGGTACTATATGCCTACTATATTATAAATACAAAAATGCCCGTCACAGTTCGGACGAGAATTTTAGTTATTAACAAATAAGAGTAAAAAATGGCAGTTTTTTCGTTTAAATTGCTGCAGGTAAAAACGGGGTAAAATTAAATACCTTATTTATAGTATCGTACTTTTGGTAGATGAGCAAATGTTTAAAATGGCAGTTTTTGAATTTCGGTCCGAACATTTGTTGATTCGGAAATTGCAAAATAAAACTAAAATTTCGAAAATAAAAAATTTGCTATAACTTTTGCCAAAATGGCCGTAAGACTTTCATATTGCACGAAAGGCTGAGTCAAACAGTCCATACAATTTACAGAAAATTTTAAGACGTATCGTCAATTAGTTTAAATTTTATTCAATTTGTTTATCCCAAAGAGCTTTTTTTTCAATGTCATTGTTCAGAAAATAATAACGATATAGCAATTCTGTGGAAACTACATGAAAGAAGAATAGTTACATTTTCAAAGTATTTAAAAAAGTCATCAAAAAGTCATTTTTATCATTCCGAAAACATTTTACTAAAGTAGAATCATTTTTAGCTCATAAACAACTTGAATAACTTTGTTAATATTGACTGTAGACTAAATCTAGTTTGGGATTTGAAAAGTTGGTATTTTTAGACGAATTGTAAAAAGAAAACTTTTTGTCTAGGTTAATTACGGTCAAGGTTAGCCACTTTTTTTATTTAATTGGCAGCTACTTTGTTTATAAAAATTAAGCAACCTAGCTTGCTATTTTGTATTTCAAGATATATAGTATATATGTAAAAGTTTGAGTAAACTTTGAACTTCAACAGAGTGGTTAATAAAGCTTTAAAAATGACGTCTTAACGAAATCGATTCGTGGTTGGTGGAGGGGAAATATTAAAATCCGTGCACTCAAAAAATGAAATTGATTCTTCAAACATATGCTACGATTAAAATCTCCGAAGATTGTTGATGGATTTTGATCATAATTTTTTTAATTTGCCTGTACTCGTAGTCTTGTAGAGTACGTTATGTATACATATCCCCACCAAACATTACAAAATGTTACGGGGAACCTCCCTTAGCACTAAGGGATATAAAAAATAGATTACGACCCATTCGAAGACCTACCGAATATACATATATAATTTCATAAAAATCGGCCAAGCGGTCTCGGAGGAGTATGGCAACTAACAATGTAACAGGAGAATTTTATAGATGTAAATATATAGATGGCTATTAAAAAATAGTGGTTGGGGATAGAAGAGTGAAAATTAAGGGTTGTATGTATTTTCTAATGCTACATAAAATAAAATTAAGATAGAAAATTTTGTCAAAAAAAATAAAAAAAATGTCAGGGGGCAACCCCCCTTACAACTTATGGATCTCTATCTATTCTCAGTCCTACAGGATCTATGTGTAAAATTTCATAAAAATCAGTCAAGCCGTTTCGGAGGAGTATGCTAAGTAGCACTGTTACAGGAGAATTTTATGTATACAGAAGTAACTGTGAATTAAATAATAAAAGTGGCTAACTTTGACCGTAATTAACCAAGGCAAAAGTTTTTTTTTGAAAATTTGTGTAAAAATAGTAGATTTTGAAATCCTAAAGTAGTTTTATTTTACAGTCAATATTAACAAAGCTATTCAAATTGTTTAGAAGTCAAAAATGACTCTACTTTAGTAAAATGTTTTCGGAATGATAAAAATAACTTTTTATTGATTTTTTTTAAACATTTTAAATAAATAAGTATTCTTCTTTCATGTGGTTTCCACAGAATTGCTGTATCATTGTTATTTATTGAACAATAACATTGCAAAACAGCTCTTTGGGATAAACAAATTGAATAAAATTTAAACTAATCGTCGAATAATCTTGAAATTTTCTGGGCATTATACTTACTGATTGACTCAATTTTTCGTGAAATATCAAAGTCTTAAGTTCATTTTCGCAAAAGTTATAGCAAATTTTTTATTTTCGAAATTTTAGTCTTTCTTTGCAATTAGCGAAGCAACAAATGATTTCAATTCAAAACAAATGATTTCAATTCAACAATTGAAAAACTGCCATTTTATACCTTTGCTCCTCTACTAAAAGATGAATACTCTAAATGAGATATTTAGTAACCCTATTTTCACCTGTAGCGATTTAAACGAAAAAAACTGCCATTTTTGACCCTTGTTTGTTTATATCTAAATTTCTCGTTCGAACTGTGACGGGCATTTTTGTATTTATAATGTATTAGGTATATAGTACCCAAAAAACCCATTTGCAACCTGGCTGCTCAAGTGTCCTGACAAAAACCTTATTTCTCTGGACTACATAGCCAGGGTTTTGTTTTACCTTTTCCATATTATGTACTTATTTTTTTTCTACAAATTGTCTTCGTTTTTCCGACTTTATTTCTTTTTCTGCTATTCCTCGTTTTTTGCATCCCTATACTATTTAAAATGATTTGATTTTGTCATCTGTATTCCTCTCCGTCTACTATGATCTTTTAAAACCTACTTTTACCGTTTTACCATTCTCCTTGATTTCTTTACATTTTTCAGGTCTTTTCTCACTTCTCTTTCTTTGCCTGGTTTATTTACTTCGTTTGCGGTTATTAGTGTAAGTACTTAAAAGTTCATAACCAACAGAAAAAAGACTGTAGATATATTTACTTCAGGATAACTCTCGTTTTGATGAGAATATGAACAGTACATACGAACATAGAAGACAAAACATGGTGCAGATAGGTCTAGAAGCGCAAGGAAAAATAGAAAATACAAGAGATAAAAATTACAAATTGGAATTTCATGAAGACACCATAGAGAAAATAAAAGAAAAACTCTAATTGTCCCATAAATACCCAAGCACGAAAGATCCACAAGACCTCCGGATATACAGGGTGATCTATTAGTAGGGTAAAGCTCAATAGCTCCGCTATAGTAATAGATAGCAATAAAAGTTAATAACAAAAATTTTAGCCACCTTTGAGCTTCACATTACAAAATTAGAATGTTACAGGGTGTTCGATAAAACAGTGGCAGACCAAACTTATGTTTTTTTAAATGGAACACCCCATATTTTATTTTATATTCGAAATCCTGTTAACTTCTCCATCACAAAAATATAAAGGTTCGTAATGTTATACAGGGTATTTACAAAGTTATAACCAATTTTGTATGAAAATCGTAACAAGTTCAACTCCCTGTATAAATAAAAATAAGCACAACAGCAATGGTTTATTAATGCCATATTTTTATTGATTGTCAAAATTTTTAAGAATTATTGATATTGCTAATTTTCTTTATATCAAATACAGGGTGAGTCAAAACGCAAGTACATTATTTTCTCAGTAATGTTAAATGGAACACCCTGTATTTTATATCACTATTGAAAAGTAACATTAACGTACTTTAATTTTTATATAACATTCCCTATGCCCAAATTTATTAGTTTTCGAGATATTTTCATTTTTCAGAGCAAATTATTTTAGGTGCTTAAATTTATCTAAATTTTAAGTAATCCATGACTGAATTGACAATTAAAGATTACCGATTATCAATCCGGTAATCAGTGTAACACTGTAGCAAATAAAGAAATAAAAATAATGTATTAGTAATACATTTTACAAACAAAAACACAACCACTATATGCAACATTTTTGACACAATTAAAAACTATCTTTTTATGTAAATGTAAAAAATAAACAAAGAAAATTAGTAATAAATTTTACAAAAAAGCACACAAACACAAAATACAATATTTTGTGAAGACAATTAAACTCTACTTTTGTATGTAAATGTAACAATGTAACAAATAAAAAACGAAACATAATTTATCAGTAATACAGTTTGCAAAAAAACATGGTTGAAAAAATTAGAAGCTACTTTTAATAAAATATTTTTAATATTTAATTATACAAGGTGTTCAAAATTATCTCCTTACACATTTATGTACGCCTAAAAACGATCATTGAATGAGCTACTTACTCTACGGATCATTTGTAAATTAACACATCGAAATACACCTTGTATTCTATTTTTCATCTCATCCCTTGTTGTTGGAGGTATTTTTTTATAAACTTCATTATTAACGTAACCCCAAAAAAATCTGTCCAGTTTATTAAATTCTGGTGATTTGGGTGGCCACGCTACTGGTCCATTGAAAAATGAAAATATCTCGAAAACTAATAAATTTAGACATAGGGAATGTTATCTAAAAATTAAAGTACGGTAATGGTACTTTTCAATAGTGATATAAAATACAGGGTGTTCCATTTAAAATTACTCAGAAAATAATGTACTTGCGTTTTGACTCACCCTGTATTTGATATAAAGAAAATTAGCAATATCGACCATTCTTGAAAATTTTGACAATACGTTAAAAATATGGCATTAATAAACCATTGTTGTTTTGCTTATTTTTATTTATACAGGGAGTTGAACTTGTTACGATTTTCATATAAAATTGTAACAAACCTCTATATTTTTGTGATGGAGAAGTTAACAAGATTTCGAATTTAAAATAAAATATAGGGTGTTCCATTTAAAAAAACAAAAGTTTGGTCTGCCACTGTGTTATCGAACACCCTGTAACATTCTAACTAATTTTGTAATATGAAGCTCAAACGTGGCTAAAATTTTTGTTATTAACTTTTATTGCTATCTATTACTATAGCGGAGCTATTGAGCTTTACCCTACTAATCAATCACCCTGTATAGAGAGAAGAACAGAGAAATTAGGGCCATTAAAACGCAAGCAAAAAATAAACAATTAAAAAGGTCATGTAGAAATATAGAGTAGAATATGGCAGGAACAAGAAGCTCAGAAGCCTGGGAAATTGTGAAATCATTAAAAACAAATAGGAGAGAGAAAACTTTCAAACGATACATACAGGTCGATGAGTGAGAGACCAACTATAAAATCTACTGATAGAACAGAGACCAGAATTCAGCATTGATGGAGACGAATACTAAACCCAGGTATTCAAAATTTTAAAACTATAACTTTTACCGCTTACAGACCTCACACTAAAATCTTCTTTTTTCTTCTGTCCCTTCCATGATCATATTTGGTTCTGTCTTCTTGCTAAGATCGTTGGATCATCAGCAAATATCATGCACTAGTGTTCATTATTCATAATTGTTTCTTTCATCTTCATGCTGCATTTTCTGATTACAATTTCTAATACTAAGTTAAATAATGTAGTGGATAAAGGATCGTTCTGTCTTTCCCCTTTTCGACAGTAAATTGATTTGAAATGTGACCCTGCCAACGTAGAGTTATTTAGTGTCATATTTACTAGCCTGATCAATTTTTTAGTACACTCAAATGTTCCATGGCTTGATCCATTTTTACTCTATCCTATCATGATAATATGATCAATATGATCATATGATAAACTATTATACTAACTAAAAAACAATGATCATAGAGGTGCAAAAAATAGTCCTAACAGACAAAGAGATGAAACAAGCAAAAGTAAATTCCATGAAGAACAATAAAGCTGGAGGACCAGAAGGAATTGTGGCAGAGCTAATCAAATACGGAACAAAGAAATTAAGAAGAATGATGCGCCGAATCATGAAAAGAGCGGACATTCCTAAATAATGAAAGAAATCCTATATAACATCGTTATATAAGGAATGAAATAGAAAAGAATGCGAAAACTACAGGGAAATAAGCATCGTGGCTACAAAGGGAACACTGCATGGCAGGATCCTCAGGATCAAAATAGAGAAAACTATAGAAGGCAAAATCTGTGAAGAGCAAGCAGGATTCACAACCAGGAAATCATGTCTAGATCATATCTATTTAATACAACAAACAATAGAGAAGAAAAGAGCTAAGAACAGAAATGTACACATGGCATTTGTAGACCTTGGGAAAGCATACGACACCGTGTTAAGGAAAGAACTATAAAAAGCAATTGCAAAAATAGGGATAACAGCTAAAAACAGAGATATCAGCTAAATGATTTAAAAATCGGAAACAAAATAGTTAGGTACCAACTTCAATACAACAAAACGTCTACTACAGGGATGCACAACGCCACTAAGTCTATATTTAAAATATTCTTAGAAAACGCACTAACATCTTGGAAGCCAAAATGTAGGAGTATGGGGAATACCGATAAGCGACGATTATCTCTACACTTTATGTTTCGCAGACGACCATGGCACAGTATAAAGAGGGACAGTAGAACCACTCTCCGAAAAATTGGAAGTAAAATCTGTAGCCGCGCATGGCGACCGCGCAATGTTTGCAGTCGCTTTTTCCTCACTCTCGCATTGCTATTCGCATAGAAACGTACGGCTTTTAACAGGGAAAACCCGCATCCACCACTGGTGAATTACCAATTGCGTACTGTCGGTATTACTTCCTGAGATCAAAGCGCTGACAGAAGAGTGATTTTACTGTGGAACCTCTATATACTGTGACCATGGTAAGAAAGCTAAAAGATGAGTACAGAAAGGTGGGCCTGGAAATAAATATGAAGAAAATGGAATACTTAGCAATATCGGAAGAAAACGAAGAAAACGTCTAAAATTTGGAAAAGGAAGAACACGTAGAAATGAAAGGAACGAAGAAATATAAATATTTGGGTTTTATAATATCGAAAAACACAACAACACGAGAAGAGATAAAAATAAATTGGGACAATCCAGCTTGTCTAAGACAACTTCATAGTGTAATCTGGAATAAAAACATCAAAGAAAAAATAAAAAAAAAATGATATATCGAACAATAGTAAGAAGCATCATGACATATGCCGCAGAAATTTGGGTCATAAACAAAAAAAAAGGAGCATTCTGGCGACCGAAATGGAATACTGGAGAAGAGGCTGTGGCCTGACCAGAAGAGATATCAAATGAAGAGATAAGGAGAAAAATGAAGCTGGAAAAAGATACCCTGCATTATAGATAAAAGAAGACTGAAAGAAAATACATGGATAAACAAGTTTGCAGAATGGAGACATAATTTATTTTCCCGTTTATCGAACATCCTAGGTATTTAAAATGGTTAACTTTTGTAACAGGCTCATTGTTGACAATTTAAGACTCGGTTTCCTCGAAAGCGGCACCGACAAACTGCGAGCGTAACACTGCGATTAATGACGTCATAAAAAACTGTACCGCGCAAAATGATAGCGGTGGTTTCCAAGGATGCGTTGGAAGCCACCGCTTGCTGAGTTTGCACATTCCATTGCAGTGAAGACCCTTGAATTTTTCACCGTAATCTGACGTCATTCATCGCAGTGTTACGGTCGCAGTTTGTCGGTGCCGCTTTCGAGGAAACCCAGGCTTTAGTTGCATAGGGCCAACGTCTTGTTTACTAACCACAAGTAACTTTGTCTTCTATGTATTTATGCCAAATCCGTTATTGGATCATTCTCTAGTGATTCGAGCTATAAGGAATTGAAGAGCCATGATCGCTGTGTCTTCTACATATCTGATGTTGTTAATAGTTTCTCCCCCAATTCGAACTCCACATTGCCCTTCCAAGGTTTCGTTAAATATTGTTTCTACGAATGCGTTAAACAAAGTTGGGGATAAAACACAACCTTGTCTGATGCTTCTTTGAATGAAAATTTTGTCTGTTTCTTTGCCATCTACCTCTTAAGGTTGTATGAGAAATTTTTAAAATAAATTAATTTTCAAACATTAAATAAAATGAAAGTGATACATTTTAAAGCAGATTAATTTCCAAGGTAATAAACTTACATGCATAGAAATCTGCCCACTTAAAAATTTGGTCATTTTTGATTTCTCATATTTCCTAAACCTGTTGGCCGATTTAAGTGATTTTTTAAACATATTATAGCCTGATTCTTTAGCAATACTACTGTAAAAATATTGTTGCTAAACAGGTAAATTTTCATTGTACATGTACAGGGTGTACCAATCAAACTGTGTTTTTTTCTCAAAGTTCGCATCACCCTGTGGAATATTCTAGCATTTATAAAATATGTACTGAAATTAAAACGTAACTATAGCCTCAGGTTTTCGTAACATTCTGTTTTTAGATTTATTCGTTTGTGTTGGATAATAAAAAAGTTAGGTACTTTAACAACTAGATATGTTCTTCATCAATACACGGTGTTTTTAAATAAGTGCGACAAACTTTAAGGGGTCACTCTGCATGAAAAAATAATGACAGTTGGCTTTATAAACGTATGTCCGCAAATGTTTCGTTTCCGAGGTACGGGATGTTGAATCTTTTCTTACAAACTTGCAGCTTATTTTATTCCTTTAAATCCGATTGAGATATGCCAATGAAATTTGGTGGGTTTTAAGAAGTAGTTATTGCACATTTTTTGATATACAATTAAGAATTTAATATTCACCATGAGCGCGCATTTGCGGGCATACGTTTATAAAGCCAACAGCCATTATTTTTTCATGCAGAATTACTCCTTAAAGTTTGTCACACTTATTTAAAAACACCGTGTATTGATGAAGAATATGTCTAGATGTTAAAGTACCTAACTTTTATATTATCCAACATAAACGAATGAATAAAAACGCAGAATGTTAAGAAAATCTGAGGCTATTGTTGGGTTTTAATTGCAGTATTTTATATATGCTAGAATATTCCACAGGGTGATGCGAACTTAAACAAAAAACACAGTTTTATTGGTACACCCGATATACAATGAAAATTTACCTGTTTAGCAACAATATTATTACAGTGGTATTGCTAAAGAATCATGTTATAACATGTTCAAAAAATCACTTAAATCGGCCAAGAGGTTTAGGAAATATGAGACATCAAAAATGACCAAATTTTTAAGTGGGCCGATTTCTATGCACGTAAGTTTAAGTTTTAATTTTCCAAATGATTAAAGAACGCTTAGATCTTTCTTAAAATAGCTGATATTGAGTTGACAGCGACGTCGAACGGAAGTTGACGCAGTATTGATGAAAGTCAAAAGTAACAAGACAAATTCAGTGTCATAAACAAATAGGTCAATATAGATAATTAACGAGGATGATGGCGTTAAAGTTTGTGGTGTAGCATGAAAAAACATGTGGCATAATATAAACGGCAAAGCATTGAGCCCAACACGCAAGCTCCAAAAATGTGCGACAGGATCCCTAGACCAGGTAATGGCCTATAAATACCTCGGTTAGGAGATTCCCATAGGAAAAGATAACCAAACCGTTGAGCTTTTCCATCGTATAAGATTGACTTAAGCAGCCTTCGGCAAGTCGACCCTAGATGGTCAAATCTGCCGACTTAAGTCTATGTCTTAAAACAAAAAAACCTTTAATCAGTGTGTTTTGCCAATGTTGACTTATGGAGCTGAAACGTTGACCAAGATAATAAAGTGTAGGAAAGTGTAACCAAAAGAGTGTAAAATACCTATGTGGCTAAAAGGGCGATGGAGTGTTCTATGTTAAGAGTTTCAATGCGAGAGAAGACTCCAAACCGCTAGCTATGAAGAAGATCAGGAGTGGCTGATGCTTTATGTAGAGAAAATAGCAAGACTGAAGTCAATATGGACAGGTCACGTGGCTCGAATGGCAGAAAGAATGGTTTCAAATACCAGAATCTGCGAACATAATACATGCAGCACAAAACAGAGAATCCTATCGTTTGATGGTCGCCAACCTTCGGTAGAAGACGGCAGATAAGGAAGAAGAAGGACAAGTGATGATTGAACGATGATATAATTACAACAGGAGTCAACGTTTTTAACACTTTTTTCTATTTTCCCAAAGGTTATTATAAATGTAGCTGCTGTATTTTGGAGCAAGATCCTCAGTTTAAGTTGTATTAGAAGTTATTAAAATAAATTCATTCTCAAAATACTAAATAAAATGAAAGTGATAAATTTTAAAAAAAGATTAATAGCCAAGCTAATAAGTTCAAATTGTCCAAATCATTAAAGAAAGCTTAGAGCTTTCTTAAAATACGTGAGTGTGAAATGCAAGCGACGTCGAAAGGAAGTTGACACAGCATTGATGAAAGTCGTTAAAAAATAAAGTTAAAAGTAACAGGACAAATTCAGTGTTATAAACAAAAAAGTCAAGATAGATGATTAACGAGGATGATGGCGTTAAAGTTTGTGGTGTAGCATGAAAAAACATGTGACATGATATAAACGGTAAAGCATCGAGCCCAACGCAAGCTAGCTCCAAAAGTGTACGACAGGATCCGTTGACCAGGTAATGGCCTATAACTACCTTGGTCACGAGATTCCCATAGGAAGATATAACCAAACCGTTGAGCTTCTCCGTTGTATAAGACTGCCTTGAACAGCCTTCGGAAAGTCGAACTCACATTGTCAAATCGTCCGACATACCAACATGCCTTAAAAGAAAAACTTTTAGTCAGTGTGTTTTGCCAAGGTTGACTTATGGAGCGTTCTATGTTGGGCGTTTCAATGCGACAGAAGACTCCAAACCGCTAGCTACGAAGAAGATTAGAAGTGGCTGATGCTTTAGAGAAAATAGCAAGACTGAAGTCAACATGGGCAGATCACGTGGCTTGAATGGCAAACAACAGATAGACAAAGCGGATACTGAAATGGAGACCTAGAGAGGATACCTACCGAAACAGAGGTCGCTCACCAACAGGTTGGACTGACGAGCTAAAACGTTGCTATAGGAATTTGATGCACGAGGCACAAGATCGAAATAGATGGAAAATTATGAGGGGGATCTATTTCTAGCAGTGGACAAGCGATGATTGAACGATGATATAATTACAACACGAGTCAATGTTTTTAACACTTTGTTCTATTTTCCCAAAGGTTACTATAAATGTAGCTGACCTATTTTGGAGCAAGATCCTCAGTTTAGGTTGTATTAGAAGTTTTTAAAGTAAATTCATTCTCAAAATACTAAATAAAATGAAAGTGATAAATTTTAAAAGAAGATTAATAGCCAAGCTAATAAGTTGAAATTGTCCAAATCATTAAAGAAAGCTTAGAGCTTTCTTAAAATACGTGACAGTGAAATGCAAGCGACGTCGAACGGAAGTTGACACAGTATTGATGAAAGTCGTTAAAAAATAAAGTTAAAAGTAACAGGACAAATTCAGTGTCATAAACAAATAAGTCAAGATAGATGATTAACGAGGATGATGGCGTTAAAGTTTGTGGTGTAGCATGAAAAAACATGTGGCATGATATAAGCGGCAAAGCATCGAGCGCAAGGCAAGCTCCAAAAGTGTCTCGCGTTCAGTTTCATATTAGAGTTAGCGTACAGTTGCAGATTGACCCTTCTGTTGTAAAGTTGCCGTCAGGGGCTGATCGCTTCGCAAAAGCTCGAAAGCTCGTACGAACCGGAAAAGCTGAGCACGTGCTCCGTTCCTCAACGCGGTCGAGCACGATTTTGGGATTAGTGATACGTTAAGTGACTAGTGGAAGTTTTAAGTGTTAAAATGGTTAAAAGGAAACAACATAATCGCTGTCTCACTATCGGGGTTATTTATATAGCCACGATTATTAGTCAAGGTAACTGTTTCTTTGTTCACTTTGCCCTGTATATACTATGCAGACAGACAGAGAACGGGGCTCTAATTTATAATTTAATTCAGCTTTTCGAAGCCAACTTCGAATATAATAGAGTTAATTCGGGAAGCAGATTTAATCGTAACTATTCAGTTGAACAACTTGTGTCTTACTTTCGGAAAAACAGAAAATTTCAATACAATTTACGTAGGTAAAAATACAAAACTCTTACCTTAAAAAAACTCAGCTTAAACTGGAAAAGTGTATGCATTAAATTAAAATCAAAATGTATGAAGAAACAAAATATAATTGCACAAAACAATAATATTTAGATTAAAAAAGTTATATTAAATTTTGGACTTGAATAATTAAATAAAAAATTTGAATTGAACTGAAAAATTGAAATAAATTAAAGTATACTAAAAACTTGTACTAGGTTTGTTTGTTACACAATAAATATTATATACACTTTTTTATAATAATTATCAGTTAAAAAACAATATAAAATTTGATAAAATTCCTTATTTGAACATCGTGAATAATTAAAACAAATAAGTATACAACTATATCATTATTATTTAATATTTTTTATACGTTTAGGTTTTGTTACCTTATTAATTTATATTTAAATAAATAATTAATCAAAATAATAAAAAAAAAATATTAAGAAATTGCTAATTTTTCAGAATTTTCAATCTGGTTTTCATTTACTTTTTAAGTAAGTGATTGTAAGTAATTGTAAGTAATTAAAAACATAATTATAAAAAATTTAAAAATTAATTTTTTTTATAAACATCAAAAAAATAAGCGATAAGTTTTATATATCATAATTTTCTTTATTTCAGCTTTATTAACACCTTGAACAACTAGGTACCAGCATAATGTGGAAGTACATAAAAATTAGTAATTAATTCGTTAAATAAATAAAAAATATGAGAATAGTTGATTATTTTGAAACTATGTTAATTGATGCAATTATGTTATTTTATGTTGCCAAGTTTTAAAAATATTTGGTAATATTTTTACACTGTAAAAATTTTACAATTATAAAATATAACAAAAATGACCAATTTTTTGGGTTCATTGCTTTCATCCTGCAATTTGTGAAGTTAAGTCTTTTTAGATCATCTTCTACATCCATGTTCCACCTTGTTCAGGGTCTGCCTCGTCTCTGACGTCCTCCTATTGTACTTGACAGCAGTAGTATTTTCAGTAGTCTATCCTCTGGCATCCTTTGTTAGTGTCCTAGCCATCTTAGTCGTGGTTTTTATTACTCCTAGTATGCTAGAAAGAGCCAGAAGTGCATTCATGAAATACAGAAACGTCTTTACGAACTCTGACTTTGACCTAAACCTAAGACTAAGATTCACAAAATGCTACATATGGTCGGTGCTCCTATATGGCATGGAAGGATGGACTTTAAAAATAAACACAATAATAAGCTAGAGGCATTTGAGATGTGGATCTATCGACGAATCCTTAAAGTTCCCTGGACCGCAAGAATAACAAATGAAGAAATCCTGAGAAGAATTGGCACAGAACAACAACTGATGTGCACAATTAAACAGAGAGAAAAACGGCATACCTGGGGCACCTACTTCGAAATGAAAGATACCAGTTTCTGCAAACCTTAATTGAAGGAAAGATCGAAGGAAGAAGCGGAGTGGGCAGGAAGAAAATGTCATGGCTCCGTAATGTCAAACAATGGACAGGACTAAAAAACATACGAGACCTAATACATACTGCAAGGGATAGAGAAAAATGGTCAAACGTGATCGCGAACATCCATTAGTGGATTGCATAAGAAGAAGAAGAAGAAGAAGTATGCTGGGTCCCCATATAACCTTTTCAGATCTTAATTTTGTCCTTCTGATCCATACGCCCTTGTCCATTTTTCTTCCAAATATTTTCTTTAGTACTTCTCGTTCCCATATCTGCACAACCTGTTGTTTTTTTATGTGTCCATATAGTAGATGCATAAATTACTATAGGCCCAATAACCATTCTGTACATTCTTAGTTTGGCATCTCTCAATGTGCATTTACTTCTTAGTAACCAATTCAATGCATAAACACACTTGTTCGATTCTACTAGACTCTTTGGATTTCATCTTGTATATTTGGTTTTAATGTTATGATTGTTCCTAGATATTCAAACATTTTGACTTCATCAAATCTATATGTATTATTGCATCAAATCTATATGTATTATTGTTTGTTTGTATTGTTAAATACTTCCTCTTACAAATTCTTAGTCTGTGCATTACATGTATGTTGTTCTTATATCAATAATCCATTTTTATAGCTTTTCTTTTAATTCTTTAGTAATCCGTATCAGTTCTGTTTGCTTCTCGCTACTATTGCTATATCATCAGCTAACACCAGCTATTGATGCTTTTTATGATCTATAATTCGTTTTCTATTTATATTGGCTTCCCGCAGTACGTTTTCCAGGAGGAGACTTAAGAGAGTAGATAGTAATTCGTTCTGCCTTACTCCTTCATTCACTAAGAAATTGGCTGATATTTCATTATTTATTTTTACTTGGTTTTCTGTTCTTCGTATGATTAGTTGTATCATTATAATATTGTTTCTGCTTATTTCTAGTTCTTCAAGTGAATTAGATAGTTCCTTCCTTTTTACTTTATCAAATGCTTGTTTAAAGTCTATAAATAATATCATGGTCGGTTTTTGGTATTGACAGCTTTCCTCTAGTATCTCTTTAAACAAGAAAATCTGTTCTATTATGCTTCCTCCTTGTCTAAAACCCACTTGGTGTTCACCAATTATATCTATCATTCTTTTTTTTAGTATATTCTTCTTTGTCAATATTTTGTATGCGAAGTTTAGTAATGCTATGCCACTATACTTTTTGCACCCGATCTTATCTTATTTTTGAAGTTATACTTCTTTAAGCGCGTTGGGAGTAAATTTATATGTGCGCAAATTCATCAAAAGTCTTGGTCCTGGGCGCAGCTCAAACGTTATACGTGCTCTGATTGGGTAATTACAATCAGGCACGGTCCCAGGGGTGGGCGAACTGGGCGGCTGCCCAGGGCGGCAAAGTTAGAGGCGGCAAATTTTAGAGGACAGCCAATTTTTAAATTGAAGAAATAATAATCATAGATTAACAGATAACAGATCATAACAGATAACAGATCATAACAGATAACAGATCATAACAGATAACAGATCATAACAGATAACAGATCATAACAGATAACATATTATAGATTTACAACTAACTACTACAGTTATTAAATGTGCAATGGTGAAAATGTTTAGAGAAAGTCGTTAATTTATTCTGACAAACAATTCTGTGTATTGTTTTTTCTGTAAAATATTTTCTAATGTCAAAATTAAATTTACTGAAAATGGATATTTATTTTAAAACCTATGACTGAAGCTTTGTCCAGCCACGCTAAGTCTCCAGCTCATCTGCAGTCACAGCGACAGTGGGTAGAACAAACAATTAGACTAGAATCGGGCAAAACCATAGACGAAGAAACACAAAAAGTTCTAAATTCAGACACTCGTCATTGGAAAAATGTAATAAAACGACTTATATCAATAATACAGTTCTTAGCACAACAATGTCTTCCATTGAGGGGCGATTCTGATAAACTGTTTCATCAAAACAATGGTAAATTTTTAAAGCTTGTTGAGCTCTTTGGAAAAACTGATTATGTTTTACAAGAGCACGTTAGGAGAGCAACGAATGGTAGTAACAAGCAGCATTACTACTTGGGAAAACGTATTCAAAACGAATTTATTCAGCTCCTTCATAACCAAATCAAAAATAAAATTTTAAACTTTTTGAAATCAGAACAGTATTATAGCATAATTTTAGATTGTACACCTGATATTTCTGGGGTGGAACAGATGACTATTGTTGTACGTTTTATTAATTTAGGTTCCTGTTCACAAAGTGTTAAAATTGCAGAACATTTTCTTGCATTTGTGCCTGCACTGGAAACCACTGGCTTCGGATTACAGAAGTTATTTTGCAAAAACTGAATGAACTGGGAATGCGTTTGGAGGATATGAGAAAACAAGGGTATGATAATGGGGCAAACATGAAAGGGAAGAACTTAGGAGTTCAAAACAGAATTTTGAAAATGAATCCTAGAGCCTCCTTTATCCCATGTTCTAGCCATTCACTCAACTTAGTCGTGAACGATGCTGCTGAATCCTCACAGTTTGCAGTTTCTTTCTTTTCCTTAGTGACAAAAATTGACAACTTTTTGCAGCATCTATTCATCGTTGAAATCATATTTCTAGCCTTACATTGAAACCTTTGTGGTTTCAATGAAACTGCAAACTACGAAACTAGATGGAAAAGTAGAATTGATGCAATTACCCCCATCAGATACCAAATTGAAGAAATCTACGATGCTCTTGTAGAAATTACCGTCAATAAAAACAACGATAAAACAGTTGCTCATAAGGCAAGCTGTTTGGCAAATCAAATCCGCAATTTTATTTTTCTTTGCTCTGTGGTAATATGGCATCACATGAGTCTACCAAGGGAGGGGGGCGGTATTTGCCGTCTTACCCAGGGCGGCAAAATCCCTAGGGCCGGTCCTGATTACAATGACCTGTCAACAATTGTTCAATATGTCGGTTATGGGTAAACAAATGTTGTGTACATTAGTTTTTATTGGTGTAAGGACAGAGAAAAAAGCAAGTTTATAATTGTAGTGACTTTTAAATAGTTTTTAAAAGTAACAGGTACGTACATAATTGTAAATGTTTCAAAATTGTAATAAAAAATTACATAGGTACTTACCTATTACGAAAATGTACGTACCTACCTATCTAGTAGGTAATGCTTTGGTTTACATAATTTGATTACCAACAAAATTTCTACCAATTTTCATCTAATTATATTGTTTTCTTACTCTATGTTTTGTTGTATTTAAAAATTTTAAATCCACAAAAATCAAACTAACTTGATTAAATTCAGAACTGTCAAACAGTAAAACGTTCAGTTGGCCTATCTTCACATGACAGGTACGTGTAAGTGGTTAAATGAGTAGAGGCCTCGCATTCAAATCTTAAGCACGTTAATAAACGCGGCTTTTCGAATCCCAATGCAAGTTTTGATTTTTTTTTTTATTTTTTTTATACATTTTATGATTGTAAGTATATTTATTATATAATTTTTTTTCAGAAAATGCGTATTAAGTTAAAATGTTTGCCAACAGTGACATTTTTCAATGTTTGTGTGTGTTTTATTCTTTTATTTTTTTAATTTTTGGTATTGTTTTAATAACAATTGTTGGAAAGTAGTAAGTATTAAAATTAGTTTAATATTTAAATAAAATATAAATAAACTGTTTAAAGTAATTTCGTTGGAATCATATAATAGAAGTATAACTACTTACGTGCGTAGAAAGTACACACAAATTCTTTTTTTTATGAATGGGACATATTTCCACCATTCTTTTAGTAATTGATCTTCGTTCCATGTTTTTTGATAAATATCTGCATTTCTTCATACATGCGATTTCCATCACATTTGAACATCCTAGATGTTATTTCGTCGTGTCCTGTACCTACTTTTGTTATTTTTTAGGCTCTTTGCCTCTCTATATTATTTTTAACTTCTTTCGTAGTTGGAGGCATCTCGTCGATATGATTTAGATTTGACTCTGTACTTGGATATTCTCTCTCGTTATCCAAGTTTACTTCCAGATTTTCTTGTCCATTCAGTAAATGTTCCGAAATATCTCTTCCTTTGTTCTTTTCATTCATTAGATTTCTTTCATTTTGGTCTCTTATAAATAGATGTATAACACAATATTTTCTGACTCCCGAATTAGTATCTTTATTTTTGTAATTGTCCTCAATTTCCTACAAAAGTGTCATATTATATCTTCTTTTCTTTCCTTTAAATATTTTTTAGTTCTTTTTGTTGTTAAGGGTACCCATTTTCTGCATCTTTTATTCCTAATTTTAGCTTAATTTACTTTGCTCCTCTAATTCTCTTCTACTTGTCATCGAACCATGTTTTCTGCATTTTAAATTTCTTCTCTACTCTTTTGGCTGATTTTGCCATACCTATTAAATAATAAATAAAAAATAAAACGGAACTCACGACATTTAAAACAAGTAGAAAACAGTAAATATTATTATTAAATACTGTTTATTTTATAGTCTTTTTACTCATCTTTCTATCTATCTCAGTTTTATTCTCCCAATATTTGACATAACCCATTCCTAAATTTATTCTTTCCTCCATATTCTGGCTATATTTATCCACCTCTAGATTACTTTGAGGTTATCTACTTTTCATATTTCTGTTCTAGTTGTTACATCTTTCATTTTCATATCTGATGCCGTGTCCAGAGAATTAACATTTTGCAGTTGTTATTACTTCTTCGGCATCTTTTGTCTTGGGTTTCTTTCTAATCCTCGTATTGTCCTTAGAATTCTTGAGTTTTATGTTTAGTATTTGTCCTATCATAGCTCTTTGTGTTATCTTTATTATGCCAACGTTACCCTACAAAGTGTATTGTTTTAATTTGTTTATATTCATTGATTTTATGCCTGACTGTATTGTTTTATCTCACCCACTATTCATTCTCCTACTTTTATTTTTTATCTTAAGTACTACTAACCGTTAAAACAAATTAACACAATATTAAAACAAAATAAAACAAAAAAATATGTACACTAATCATCAAAATTAACGCACCACCTTAAAATGGAACATTTTTGATGTCTTGTATTTCCTAAACCTCTTATCCGATTCTAGTGATTTTTTAAATATTTTATAGCTTTATTCTTCAGGAATATCGTTGTAATAATATTGTTGCTAAACAGGCAAATGCCATTGTATACCGGGTGTAACAATGATAGTGTGTTTTTTCCTAAAAGTTTGGAACACCCTGTGGAATATCCTAGCGCATATAAAATATTGAAATTAAAATCATCTGTAGCCTTAGGCTTTCTTAACATTATGCTTTTTGATTCATCCGCTTGTGTTGGATAATAAAAAAGTTAGGTACTTTAACAACTAGCAACGTTCTTCATCAATACAGGGTGTTTCTAAATAAGTGCGACAAACTTTCTGGAGTAATTCTGCATAAAAAAATAATGACCGTTTGCATTATAAACATATGTCCGCAAATGCTTCGTTTCCAAAATACGGGATGTTGAAATTTTTCTTACAAACTGACGATTTATTTATTGAAACAAAATCAATGGGAAAGTCCCAGTAGCTGGCTGTATACCATAATTAAAAATCATACAGAACAAGTAAAAACTTCGTTTGTATAATGGTATAAAAAGTTTATTTAAAAACTATTAAAAAGTTATCCAAAAGGATTGGCAAAACGTTTTCAATCTAGATCAGATCATCTTCAGTGCGTTATGCTTAGTACATGAAACTAGCAACCTTGTAGAATAGGTGACATCGAAAAATATGATTTACATTTTTAAAAGATAATGTTAGTAGCGACTCATGTAATGTGTACTGTGGTACAACAAGTCGATGTTAAGCGATAAATTTAAGAGTGCTCAAACGGCAACATGATTCACTGCTCGATGGTAATGTGTGGTACTTGCCAGTTCGATGGACACAGACCAACCACCTGTTGTACCACAGTACACATTACATGAGTCGCTACTAACATTATCTTTTAAAAATGTAAATCATATTTTTCGATGTCACCTATTCTACAAGGTTGCTAGTTTCATGTACTAAGCAGAGCGCACTGAAGATGATCTGATCTAGATTGAAAACGTTTTGCGAATCCTTTTGGATGACTTTTTAACAGTTTTTCAATAAACTTTTTATACCATTATACAAACGAAGTTTTTACTTGTTCTGTATGATTTATTTATTGCTCTAGAACTGGTTGAGATATGCAAATGAAATTTGGTAGGTTTTAAGAGGTAGTTATTGCGCATTTTTTGGCATACAATTAAGAATTTTATATTCACCATTGGCGTGCATACGGGTAATATGACTAGTTGAGTTTTAATTTCAATATTTTATATACGCCAGAATATTCCACAGGGTGTTCCAAGATTTGAGGAAAATACACACTATCGTTGTTACACCCGATATACAATGACACTTATCTGTTTAGCAACAATATTATTACATTGACATTCTTGAAGAATAAAGCTATACTATATTAAAAAAATCACTAAAATCGGACAACAGGTTTAGGAAATACAAGACATCAAAAATGTCCCATTTTTAAGGTGGTGCGTTAATTTTGATGCTTAGTGTAATTTCTATCATATACTATAATGCTTTTTTAATAAGCTTAGGTCTTACCTACGTGTATGTACAATTATTAACTAAATATTTTTATTCTTTTATATTATTTTTCTTATCACAACACTTGTTAATCAAAACCTGTATCAAATAATTGCTAATAAACAGAATGGCAGAATAAGCGTTTTGTTGAATTATAGTTTTTAAACTGAAAAAAAGCTTTTAATGGGCTTTTGTCAATTCGAATATTTTTAGAACTTTATTTCATGATTTTTTTCCTCCCGTTTTGTATTAATCCGTTTGATAAAACTCGGACATTTTTCGGTTTTATTTTTTATTACAAATTTAGAGTTTAAAAAATACACAACTACAGCAAGCTACTAGCTGTTATTGTTATGTGTATTATTCAGCTCTAATGTGTTAACAAAAAAATATATAAAAAATATGTATTATTAATATGGATTTACTTTGACTGTCGTCATATATCTGTCTCCAATTGTTATAATCTGCTGTCATAATCCCTCTTGCAAATTCCTTGCAATTATTACATCTTCAATATTATCACGAAAACTTCTTCACGGTCTCTACTCTCTTTATTTTTAATGAAGAAATACATTCCAACATTTTCCAGAGTCAGCTGACTTTTGTTATTCTCTTTATATGTACTGTATCTGAATTTTTCTATCTCCTGTCTTATAGTTACTCGTATTGCAGACCGTTTTCATTTCCTTTTGTTTTTTTTTTATCTAAAATAGGAAAATATCTTTTTTCTTAGTTATAAAGGACACCGCAACACTCCTAATGGAAAAGTGGTCCCGGTCAAATTTAACGAAAGTTTGGTCAATATGTAGATTAAAAAAGTCCATGGCACCTGGGTCTGAATAACTACTATTCTCGAGCTACAGCCTTCTGAAGTTATTGGATTCGAGTGCTCTGTTTACGTTAAGTGCACCAATTCACGGTCAAGTGAACGAAAATATTTATTATTGGAAGACGGGAGACTCATTTTCTTCATGCATATGTACTTGCGTCTGGTATATGAATTCGTGGCCAAAAATAGATGCATCGTATTTTAGTCTTCAGAAAACCTCCGAAAATCCTCAGAAAACTGAAGAGGTGCGATATAAAATGTGCTACTAGAGCATATAGCTACGATATAAGAATTATCATGTTTTTATAAATTCTTCACAGTTATGCAATACCAGCAAAGCTGCAGTTCTGCCTTATCTTTAGAATACCACTGAACAGTGGCGGATCTAGGGAGGGAATGGGGGAATTCCTCCCGTAACACGGTCCAGAACTAAAGAAAAAGTTGCCGAAACATAAAAAATACAGTCGCTGACATGAAGCTTGTCCCGCATATCAGATATAAGAGAAGTAGAGAACATTGACTTAATCTCAATAAGAAAAAAACAATGTACCTGGTAGTTAGTAAACGCTAAACATTAATTACAATAATTGTCTACGGAAAAATCGGGTTTAAGTCATCTTTGACTATCTGTACGTTAAGATTTTGCTGATTTCGGTTAGATGCATCATATGTCGTGTTCACTAACGACCTATCAGGATAGTTAACATTGGGTTGATGTCTTGCAAAGCCTAAAAACCATAAAACATTGGTTATATGAGCACAAGTACTCACAGTTCATGCACCAGATTGTCAGGTACAGTAGTACCCGCTAATCGGTTCTTGTGCAGGCTCATCTTCATCAACCGTATACGAAATGAATATTTGGTGTTTTGTAGCTTGCCGAAACCTAGAAAATATTCGAACTCTTGTGAATCCTGCTCATCCATATTCTCATCAATTTGAAACTCTTCGTCATTGTCTCTAATTATTTTATCTTGTATGTAAGACGGTGCCAGTTTAATTTGATATATTTCAATCGATAATTTCAATGATAAGGTCTGTTAGGTATTCTAAGTCGAAAACAGGAAAGACAAGTCTTTTCACAAGAAAAACAAGAGAACACAAGTCTTGAAAAAACAAGTCTTCGCCTTGGTTTTCCAATTTCGTACTCTTAACACCCGTAACTCGTCTTCCACCTGGTCCTTAAATCGTACTATGGGCCCACGTATTTTCCTCACACCAGCCGGTCTTTGGTTATAAATGTGTTTTGACGGCTCCATCTCGTTCATTCTCGTTAAATGAAGAACATTCTTTTCTTTAATTCTTGAGCATGTTACGGGTGGAATTATCCCATTCTCCCATATATCCGCCACTGTTCAGTAGTGTTCTAAAAATAAGGCGGAACTGCAGCTTCGCTGGTATTGGATAACTGTGAAGCATTCATGAAAACATGATAATTCTTATATCGCTCTAGTAGCACATTTTATATCGTACTTCCTTAGTTTTCTGAAGACTAAAATACGATGGATCTATTTTTGACGACGAATTCATATACAATACGCAAGTATGCATGCATAAAATGAGTCTTTCTTTTTCCAATAATAAATATTTTCGTTCACTTGACCGTGAATCAGTGCACTTAACGTACCTACACAGAGCACTCGAATCAAATAACTTCAGAAGGCTGTAGCTCGAGAATAGTAGTTATTCAGTATCAGTATCATTGACCAAACTTTCGTTAAATTTGACCGGGACCACTTTTCCATTAGGAGTGTTGCGGGGTCCTTTGATTCTCTAACCATGACTGGTTACTCATTCTTCGAAGCAAAACAACACGCTCAGGAGAGAGATAATTGGAGAGAAATTATCATGATCATGGCATCTACACTCCTAGCGGAGTGATTTCTGCCCTTTTCGTTTTACAAAAAGAATGTAAGATTACTTTGTACGCACGTAAGAAGTTATACTTCTATTATATGATTTCAACGGAATTAATACACTTTAAACAGTTTATTTATATTTTATTTAAATATTAAACTAATTTATACTTACTACGTCCCAAAAATTGTTTAAAACAGTGCCAAAAATTAAAATAATAAAAGAATAAAGCACACACAAACACATTGAAAAATGCCACATATGTTTTCTGAACAATAATTGTGGGAAAATGTTTTAACTAAATACGTATTTTCTGAAAAAAAAATTTATATAATAAATATACTTACAATTATAAAATGTATAAAAAAATAAAAAAACAAATGTTTCTATTGGTGTTCGAACCCAGTAGTATTGAAATTCATTCACATTAAACTTTTACCCACGGAGAACACGCGTCATCATGTGCGAAGATCAACTAACTAAACGGATTAAACTTTTGACAGTTCTGAATTTAATCAAATTATTTTGATTTTGAATTGAAATTTTGAAATCATTTAGAATTATTGAAATATTAAAATACAACAAAACATAGAGTAAGAAAACAATATATTAGGTGAATATTGATAGAAATTTTGATGGTAATCAAATTATGTAAATCAAAGCATTACATACTATTTTTGGAGGTTCTTTTTAAATTTTTCAAATAGGTAGGTACCTATGAAATTTTTATTAGGATACTGAAACATTTACAATTATAAACTTGCTTTTTTCTCTGCCATCACAACAATAAAAATTAATATACACAAATTAATTTGTTTATCAAAAATCTCCATATTGATTATTGACAGATGATTTTAACACCCAATCAGATTCCGTATAACGTTTATACCATACTGTCGGTGTGCCCATGCGCCCAGTAAAATCAAAATTTACCCTCGTGCCTAAAGAAGTATAACTTCAATAAAATTGGTTGTGTGACTTGGCGTCTTCTACAATATTTCTCCATTCATTCCTGTTTTTGCTTAAGGTTTTCCATTCTCTAACTCCTATCTTCTTCGTCCGCAATTCTCTGGTTCTCCCATCTCGTTTTCGGTCTTTCTCGTGGTCTGCCTGATACTGATAACGGCATCTGAATTTCTCCTTTCTATATGTCCCATCCATCTGAGTCTCTGTGTCTTGATTAATCTGACGTTGTCTTTTCCTTTCAAAAGTTATCCTACTTCGCAGTTCAACAGTTTTGTAATTCATTATTATCTAAGTTTAGTGGACCTGCTATTATCAGAATGATTTTTCTGTCTAGGATCCTCAATCTTTCCTTTATCTTTCTGTGTCAAGCACAGGATGTGATTACTGGTCTAATTGCTGCTCTGTAAAATTTCAGTTTAGTATTCTGAGTATGCTTCGTATCTTTGAGGAAGTTGTTGTATTTCCAGTTGGTTTTGTTTCCTGCGATGATTCTTTCATTAATTACTATTACACCAGAGAAATAAGGCAAAAATATACCATGTTCGGGACACTTGAGCAGCCAGGTTGCAAATGAGTTTTTTGGGTACTATATACCTAATACATTATAAATACAAAAATGCCCGTCACAGTTTGGACGATAAATTTAGTTATTAACAAATAAGGGTCAAAAATGAGAGTTTTTTCGTCTAAATCGCTACAGGTAAAAATAGGGTAATTAAATGTCTTATTTATAATATTTTTCTTTTAGTAGATGAGCCAAGGTTTAAAATAGCGTTTTTTGAATTTTGGTCCGATTATATGTTGCTTCGAATATTGCAAAATAAAACTAAAATTTCGAAAATAAATAATTTGCTATAACTTTTGCAAAAATTAATTTAGGACTTTTATATTACACGAAAAGTTGAGTCAAACAGTCCGTAAAATGCACAAAAATTTTTAAGACGATGCGTCAATTAGTTTAAATTTTATTCAATTTGTTCATCCCAAAGAGCTTTTTTTCGCAATGTTACTGTTCAGAAAATAATAATGGTACAGCAATTCTGTGAAAACAATATGAAAGAAGAATAGTCATAATTTTAAAACATTAAAAAAAATCATTAAAAGTCATTTTTATCACTCAGAAAACATTTTACTAAAATAAAGTAATATTTGGCTTAAAAAAAATTTGAATAACTTTGTTAATATTGACTGTAGGCTAAAACTACAATGTAATTTAAAAAACTGGTATTTTTATACGAATTGTCAAAACAAAACTTTTCGTCTAGGAGAGTTACGGTCAAAATTAGTCACTTTTTTATTTAATTGACGGCT
Organism: Diabrotica virgifera virgifera; assembly: GCF_917563875.1. Classification (NCBI taxonomy): domain Eukaryota; kingdom Metazoa; phylum Arthropoda; class Insecta; order Coleoptera; family Chrysomelidae; genus Diabrotica; species Diabrotica virgifera. The sequence continues at coordinate 124,259,262 of NC_065452.1, forward strand.
ACTTTGTTTATAACAACTAAGCAAGCTAACTAGAGCCATTTTGAAGCTGAAGATATATAGGTTATGTGTAAAAGTTTGAGTAAACTTTGAACCTCAACAGAATTGTTAATAAAGTTTTAAAAATGGCGTCCGATCGGAAGTAATTCGTGGTCGATGGAGGGGAATTACTAAAGCACGTGCACTCAAAAAATGAAACTTATTCTGCAAACATATGCTGCGATTAATATCGTTGGAACTTGTTGATGGATTTTGATCATAATTTTTTAATTTGTATGCACTCGTAGTCTTATAGAGTACGTTATGTATACACAACCTCACCTAACATTACAAAATGTTAGGGGGAACTCCCCTTATCACTCAGGGATATGAAAAATAGATTACGACCGATTCTACCTACCGATTAAGACCTACCGAATATACATATATGATTTCATAAAAATCGGTCAAGCGGTCTCGGAGGAGTATGGAAACTAACACTGTGACAGGAGAATTTTATAGATGTAAATATATAGATGGCTATTAACAACTAGGGGTTGGTGATAGAAGAGTGAAAATTCAAGGTTGTATGTATTTTTTAATTCTACATCATATAAAATAAAGGTAGATAATTTTGTCCAAAAAAATAAAAAAAAATGTCAGGTGGGCAAACTCCTTTATAACTTATGGGTATAAAAAATAGATTAGAACCTCTTCAACGTCCTACAGGATAAACGTGTAAAATTTTATAAAAATCGGTCAAGCCGTTTCGGAGTAGTATGGTAACTAACACTGTTACAGGAGAATTTGATGTATATAGAAGTAACTGCGAATTAAATAATAAAAGTGGCTAACTTTGAACCTAATTAACCTAGGCAAAAAGTTTTTTTTCTGAAAATTCGTATAAAAATACCAGCTTTTGAAATCCTAAAGTAGATTTACTCTATAGTCAATATTAACGTATTTATTCAAATTGTTTATAAGCCAAAAATGACTCTATTTTACTAATTTTCGGAGAGATAAAAACGACTTTTTAATGACTTTTTCAATACTTTAAAAATATAACTATTATTCTTGCATGTGGTTTCCACAGAATTGCTATGTCATTATTAAAAGCTCTTTGTGATAAACAAGTTAAATAAAATTTCTTAAAAATCGTCTTAAAATTTTTTGTGCATTATATGGAATGTTTGACTCAACTTTTCATGCAATATGAAAGTCTTAAGGCCATTTTGGCAGAAGTTATAGCACATTTTTTATTTTTGAAATTTTAGTCTTATTTTGCACTTTCCGAAACAAAAAAGGATCGGACCAAAATTCAAAAAGTGCCATTTTAAACCTTGGCTCATCTATAAAAAGAAGAATATTATAAGTAAGATATATAATTGCCCTATTTTCACCCGTAGTGATTTAAACGAAAAAACTGCCATTTTTGACCCTTATTTGTTAATAACTAAGTTTCTCGTCCGAACTGTGACGGGCATTTTTGTATTTATAATATAATAGGTATATAGTACCCAAAAAATCCATTTGTAACCTGGCTGCTCAAGTGTCCCGACAAAAACCTTATTTCTCTGGACTATATGCTTCTATCATTAGTTCCATTAAGATATTTAAAGTGTTCTACCTTTTCAAACTCATATTGGCCAATATTAATTTCATTTTATTTCTTTCTTGACCATATTAGGTATTTTGTTTTATTTTGATTTATGGCAAAACCCCTCTTGAATGTTCTCTTGCACAAATTCAATAGAAATAGTTACACAAATTACATGACGCCACTACATCCTTACGAATGAGAAAAATTAGAGGAGGAGTACAAAAATATATTGATGATATGATTGAAGGTTGTAAAATTTGTGAAATATTCAGTACTTCAATCAAAAAAACAAACACTTATAGTCTAAGATACGATATAAGATTCTACCGTCACCTATCTGTTTATCGGATAAAAATTATATTGGATATTTAATTTAGCATGTTAAAAATTACAAAAAATAAAGGGTGCCCGATCTACTGTTGTTTTAACTATAATTAATTAATAATTAAAAATGACTTTTTTTATAAATTAAAAAAATTTGACCTGCACACATATTATTTCAGATTCTTTGGATCATTATAAACAAAAAAGTTCTTTTGTAAGTTTTCTCGAAAGTTAATTGATTTCGAGTTTAACAATTTAAAACAATTTAAAACAATCGAGATAAACAATTTAAAACTGAAAAAAGAACGAAATATGACATTTTTAAGGCTCAAAAACATCAGTAAAAATATCCTTTTTGAAATTACGAAGTACCTAAATTCAAGTGCAAACCTTATTCTATCAGTTCTTGATAAGTATTTTGGACTTATTTAATTTTGAAACATTGTGTTTTAGTTGTTAATGTCCCTCTCCTCATAAGAAACCTTCCTCAATAACAATTAAAAAAAATATGTTTTAGAATAAACCATGGCTAAAATTTCCACAAGGAAGAATTTCCTGTTGCTGGCTGTATGCCATTAATTACAAGTAAATTTAATGAAAAATTCGTCTTGGTAAAACGTATATTAATTTAAAAAGCCCCTAGAAGGGCTACAAAATATAAAAACAAAACGTTCAGTCATATTTCCCCTCTTTTAATGACCTAATTAATTGTTACCTAACAACCCACTTATCACGTGTGTTGGAGTCATATGTTGTCCTAAGGCCATATCTATAGGATTTATATCCATCCTTTGGATTATACTATGTTTACATTTATATAAGACTTTTAGTCTATTTTTAAAAGGTTTTTTTAACCTTTGTATTTTTGGGTGGCTCACCATGTTCTTATAGCACTGATGATGCTCTTGTTACAGAGCGAAAACGTTTTGTTTTTATATTTGTAGCTCTTCTAGGAGCTTTTTAAAAAATATACCTTTTACCAAGACGAATCTTTCATTAAATTTACTTATGGCTAAAATTCTTATCGGGACCTGATAGAAGAAGTTTTGAACTTACATTTAAGTACTTGATGATTACAAAATGATATGTTTTACTCGTTTTTTTTTGAGCCTTGAAAATCGTCATCTTTCGTTTGTCTCTTCAGTTTTAAATTGTTTATAACTCGAAAACCATCAACTTTAGAGAAAAATTTTAAAAGACCTTTTTTGTTTAGAATGATCCAAAAAATCTAAAATAATATATGCGGGGTGGAAAAACAACTTTTTCCACCTACCTCTACCGAAAGTATACTTTTCCGGACCTGATTGTAGGGAGCAAAGTTGTACTTTTCCTCCCTAGGGAGGAAAAGTATTTCTTCATGAAAATAATTTATTGACGCCCTGTACAATATCTATTTTCTATTATTTAAATATCTATACATTTTAACGTTTATTTAAAAACACTCTGTATTTTGCAGAATGGTAAAAAACAGTAAATTGTTATTTTGATTTAACAATGTTTACATTAATAATTTGACTTACATATATTTGACAGTTGACAGTTATATTGTACCTACTTGTTAGTTTTAGTTCTAATAAATTTTGTTGGTTAGTTACATAAATAAATTAAGTAAAAATGAAAAAATGACTTGTTATTTGAGGAAGGTGGAAAAACGATATGTATAACATGGGAGTAAAGTGCCTTTTCCTCCCTTGAATGATTACTGCCCTCCGCTACGCGTCGGGCAGTAAACTTCATTCTCGGGAGGAAAAGTAGCACTTTCCTTCCTTATTATACAAATATTTTTATTTATAAAAAAGTCATTTTTTAATTATTTATTAATTATTATAGTTAGAACAACATTTGATCGGGCACCCTTTGTTTTTGTAATGGTTAACATGCTAAAATACATATCCAATCAATTTTATCCGATACACAGATAGGTGAAGGTCGACCTTATATCGGATCCTCTACTAACTACTACTACCAGAGTTACCTTTTAAAAGTAGGTAATGCTGTAGAGTGTAGAGTGTAGAGTGTAGAGAGTACTACAACAATACTCTGTAAGCCAAGCCGCACACCAAAGAAACATGAAACGAAAAACATGAAACATGAAACGAAAAACATGTTTCATGACAAGAAAACACTGCTAAACAAATCTCAAAGTCCGCCTACCAATGAAACGAGTGTGATTCATGCTCATGACACATTTTTATTTTCGGAGAGTTTCATAAATGGCCGGACATATATTTGTTTAGCAGTGGTTTATTTCCATGAAACGTAATTTACGTTTCATGTTTCTTTGATGTGATGTTTCTGCCTTAAATGTAGGCATTATATGTTTGCAAAATTTTGGAATGTGTATAGAGTAATTTTAACATTTGTTTTCAATACAGATTTTACTCCTCTACAAATCGTTTCTTACAAATTTTAATGTAAAATAATAAGGGAATTCAATACAGTAGTTCAACAGTTTAGAATCTTCCATTGAGTTTCCTATGGTCCTCCCCTGGTATATCGCAGACTTAAATAAATAGACATCAAAAATCTGTCCCCGGTATATTTGTACTGCCCCCTAATTTTATGTCATCGATTTCCAAGAAATGTATTGTCAATTTTTTATAAAAAGTCATTCGATTTTTTAAACTTGTAAAACACACTTGTCTCAGTTGCCCTTTATTGTGTACATGTTCTCGATTGTAATTCACCCTTTTCTGTCATAAGGATACGATGTCTATAAATTATCCCTTCCGATATGGTGCTTTCTTTAGTTTTTTCATCAATCAACTCTACAGTGTGGACCATACTTAAATAAAATATAGAAATTTAGAATATATTTATTATAAATTTCATAAGAAAAATATTATACTAAAAAAAGTCAATAAAATTTTCTGTCAATATGGAACAGTCACTCAAGCATTTGGGTACCATTTTGTTATCGGATGGAACGGATTATAAGGGGTGGTTTTTAAGGGCTGCAACTTTTTAATTAGTGATAAGTTGTCTAATGAATAATGAAAGATATACAGGGTGAGTCATGAGGAACTGTACATACTCCTACCTCGTATAGAGGCTCCTATGGGGAATAACAAATGACCATTAAAAAGTGTCTGCTTCCATTGTTTAATAATATACAGGGCGAGTTTCGCATTTTGACAGAAATTTGTATTCGTCATAATTTTTGAACGGTCAGATCGATGTGTCTCTTATTTTGGCCAATCGTTACACTATTACCACCTAATCAACTAATTTATTCAAACTAGAAAAAAATCAGGTCCGGCTTTAAAAAAATTAGTTCGTTTGGGTCTTAGAAAAAATTTCACCCTGTATACGCTTTTTGAAAACTCTAATATGAATTTTACAAATTAGACAAATAGGCAATTAGAATGGCATCTTTATTTTTTTCCGCACACGATTACTTAATTTTTTATAAAAAAATCAAATTTCACTATGAATTAAATGTTTGGTAAAGTGAACCATAGATTTAAAAAAATAACTTTTATTACAAAAGTTAATTTTTTTTGCACAAATAAGTAATTTATGTTACCATCCAATCAACTGATTTATTCAAACTAGAGAAAAATCAGGTCCGGATTTAAAAAATTAGTTCGTTCTGGTCTTAGAAAAAATTTCACCCTGTATACCGTGTTGAAAACTCTAATATGATTTTTACAAATTAGACAAATACTCAATTAAAATGGCATATTTATTTTTTTCCCTCCACGATTACTTAATTTTTTATTAAAAAATCACAGTTGATTAAAAAATCAAAATGGAAAAACAAATGAACTCACGGTTTAACTCGCTACAACTCTGTTCCATTTTAATATTTTTTTTCTGAAATTTTTACAGCACATACCTCTTACCATTGTGAAGACTATGAAAATTGTTGTAGACTTTCAGTCTTCTTCTTGTAAAAGTTGCAAACTTGTAAATCGCAAAAATTAGGGGGGAAAATTTAAAATTTATCAATTTGATCACGTCTATGTTAAACTATAGAGTCCAAAAGAAGTGTTATGGGAAGTTTTAGATCTAGACGTGTTATAGAAAAAAAAAAAAAAAAAAAAATTGTAAAACTTTTAATTTTAAGAAAAACGTTGTTTTGTAAAAATAATTTTTGTAAAAAAAGTTAATTTTTTTAAATCTATGCAAAAACTTTGCCAAACTTTTTATGCATTTTGCCAAACTTTTTATGCATAGTCAAAATCGTGTGGGGAAAAATAAATATGCCATTTTAATTGCCTATTTGTCTTATTTGCAAAATTCATATTAGAGTTTTCAAAAAACTTATACAAGGTGAAATTTTTTCTAAGACCCAAACAAACAAATTTTTTAAATACGGGCCTGATTTTTTTCTAGTTTGAATAAATCAGTTGATTGTGTGATAACACAAATTAAATATGTGTTCAAAAAAAATTCATTTTAGTAATAAAAGTAATTTTTTTTAAATCTGTGGTTCACTTTACCATACTTTTAATTATTCGTAGTCAAATTTGATTTTTTTTATAAAAAATTAAGTAATCGTGTGGGGAAAAAAATAAATATGCCATTTTAATTGCCTATTTGTCTAATTTGTAAAAATCATATTAGAGTTTTCAAAAAGCGTATACAGGGTGAAATTTTTTCTAAGACCCAAACGAAGTTATTTTTTAAATCCGGGCCTCATTTTTTTCTTGTTTGAATAAATCAGTTGATTGGTGGTAACATAAATTAAATATTTGTTAAAAAAAATGAATTTTGGTAATAAAAGTTAATTTTGTTAAATCTATGGTTCACTGTACCAAACTTTTAATTCATAATCAAATTTGATTTTTTTATAAAAAATTAAGCAATCGTGTGCGGAAAAAAATAAATATGTTATTTTAGTTGCCTATTTGTCTAATTTGTAAAATTCATATTAGAGTTTTCAAAAAGCTTATACAGGGTGAAATTTTTTCTAAGACCCAAACGAACTAATTTTTTTAAAGCCGGACCTGATTTTTTTCTAGTTTGAATAAATCAGTTGATTAGGTGGCAATAGTGTAACGATTGACCAAAATAAGAGACACATCAATCTGACCTTTCAAAAATTATGACGAATACAAATTTCTGTCAAAATGCGAAACTCGCCCTGTATATTATTAAACAATGGGAGCAGACACTTTTTAATGGTCATTTGTTATTCCCCATAGGGGCCTCTATACGAGGTAGAAGTATGTACAGTTCCTCATGACTCACCCTGTATAAGAGATAGAATACATTGTACGTGGTGGTCTTAAAGTTCTTAGCCTCTCCGCTCGATGGCGCCACTGTCGCAAAAGAAATCTACCATCGTGTAGTACATTCATATTGACCAGGGGTGGGCAAACTTTTTTTAGTAAGGGCCACAAAATATTTTTGGTCTTTTACCGAGGGCCGCAATATTTGTTACCTTAACATGTTCGAATTTTTAACTTTTTACGAATTTTGTTTAAGGAGGGGGGGGGGCATGGTTTGAAATCAACATTTCCAGCATCTTTTCTTGAATTTTGTTTGAAATTATGGTAGAATTATTTTATTTTTAAATTAAATGAACATATTCAGTACAATTCAAAGATTATTCAAAAAAAAATCAAGACGAATGTCAACGGTGGCAAATAAGCCAACGGTGGCAAATTTTTACAGGAAGCTCCAAAAAAATGGATTTTGCAGTATAACTCGTCAATGAATCATATGAAACAAAAAATTCAAAAATATTTTATTAGCTTATGAGTTTCTCGAGGTAACGCTGTTGAGTTTTTTAGTTTTACAGATATTTGAGTTTTGATATCACTCAAAATACAAGTCAAAATAACGAAATTTTTGTAAAATAGGGTAAAAATCAACATAACATTTATTTTTGCTAACCAAAACATATCTCGACAGAGTTACCTCAACGAAATGTCTAAAGAAAATCTATGAAAAATTTCAGGTGGATCTGTCAAGTAGGTAGTTTTTGAGTTACTATGTCCACCGCCTTTGAAAAAAGCAGTTTTGAAAAAAAAAACGCGTTTGGTTTGACAACTTTTATTTCAATTTGTTTTTTGTCTGTCAAATCGTAAAGTGATGCACGCCGGAATATGTTTTTGAATCGCAGACTAATTTACAAAAGAGACGGGAACAGCTGTTGAACGTTTCTCATTACGCTCAAGCTACTGCAAAGCGAGTCGAAGGTAGGGATATTAAACATGCTTTGCTTCCGGTAACTTCACTCCGGTTAAGCTGAAAATTCTAGAGAGTATTCTTGAAGTTTATTTATTTTTGTACTTTCATTTAAAATAATAAAAAAAATCAAAAATTTAAAATTTTTTAAACCGTACCCATCCCCCCTAAACAGCATTCGCACTTAATTTAGCATGGTATTTCTCTCAAATATATGTGTATCTATATTTATTTATTTTTATTTTATCTATGAAACTATTTATTTTTTCCCTAATATTGTTCTGAAGTTATTTCCTTGTGACATCTTATGCAATAATTTACTATTTTATTTGGGAATAAGCCACAATTTAAGTTTGAAATTAAATTTATTTGACGTTTCGATTTCCACTTCGGAAATAGTTATCAAAATACAAAACATTAATAAATTAAGCATTTAATTAATTAGTTACTTAGTTTAATTTATTAATGTTTTGTATTTTGATAACGATTTCCGAAGTGGAAATGGAAACGTCAAATAAATTTAATTTCAAACTTAAACTGTGGCTTGAATAAAATAGTAAATTCTATTTTCACATTGCTATTAGTTATTTAAATATTTGCAGGGAAGTTCCTGCTTAAATAGATGAAAACACGCATCATACGTAATATGCACACGCGTCATTTAAATCAAAATAAACAAAGTTATAAATTTTGAAAAATCTTAGATTCCCTTCACTGTTTTTGTTTTCTTTGAAAGAATTGTGTGTGTGTGTTTTGTGTTTTATTGGCACTAGTTTTCACAACCAACTGGCCAGTCAATTTCATAATGATTTTTTAGACTATAACTAATCACTAACTCAGGGGGGTAATGTGTAGCGTGTGTGTTGAGTAAGTAATAATAATAATAATAATAATAAACCCCGAAGACCCTCCTCGAAAGCATAAAAAAGCTGGGTCTTAATGAACATCTTTATAAGACCATGCAGAAAGCAGTACTACTCGCAACGGCCAGATGTGTACGAAAATTTTTGGGAGATACACCTGCATACCAAGTCACCTAGGGCTCGATAACACGGAAAGAGTCCCACCAGAGCTCAATCCTTTTGATACCGTAGATATCTGGGATGAGTCAATTTTCCCCTTAGAGGGAGTGTGAGCCGTATGGCTAAATCTGGATAATAATAAACTCTTTATTACAGAGACAAAGTGTCTTGTTACTTTGCAAAGTCGACGTCATTGTCTTTGCAAAGAGACGCTAATTGTATCCGAACGTCTGCGGTTCCTCCGGTGATCCCACAAGGACAAAAACTATTTTCATTTATTAATTTATAATAAACGAAAAATTTCTGACCCTGGTGAGATTCGAACTCACGACCATTCAGACCTTTCGATCCAAAGGTAGGAGCTCTTACCACTGAGCCACAGAGGGGCTTTGAAAGAATTAAATAATATAAAAATATGCACGATTGTTTAATCCTATTGAACGAATAATTAACAATATTAGTTATATAATTGAAATGACGTTGGCGTTGACTAATTGCAAAATATTTTTGCACAATACCTGCTCATGGATATTTTTTTATTATTTAACGTCCTAATTTATTTACAATCTGTAAAACAAGTTACAATAAGTAAATGTTGTGACCACTAGTGTAGGTGACTTGGAGAAAATGATTCAATAATCATTTTCTTTACAAATATTTTACATAGATATAAAATTGTTTGTCTCTGGGAATTACGGCACATATAACTAAAATCGCGATGGTAAATCACTAGGTGTATTTCGTCTAAGTCTCCGTCTGACTGGTTGGCTCATCAGGTTTCTGGCTAGTACATTTGGATGTTGTGCCAGTCTGTCTTCGTATTTCTGTGCAAAGTTGGTAATTTCTTCTTTTACTGTTGAAATTTCTAGATCGCGTCTAATAATAATATTTGCAACATACCATGGGGCATTTGTGACTATTCGAAGAACCTTCGACTGGAACCTCTCCAAGATTTCGATATTGGAGTTTGATGCAGTACCCCAAAGTTGGATCCCGTAAGTCCATATTGGCTTCAAAATTGCTTTGTAGACAAGTACTTTATTTTTCATCGAAAGTGATGATTTGTGACCAATCAGCCAGTAAAGATTGTGTAATTTGAGACCAAGTTGTTTACGCTTCATAAAAATGTGTGTTCTCCAGTTTAATATTTGGTCTAGATGCATTCCAAGGTATTTGACTGTTGCTTGCTGTTTTAGTTGGTGGTTGTTGATATATACAGGCGGGCAGTGACCTTTACGGTTTGTGAAGGTAATATGAACCGACTTTGTTTCATTTGTTTGAAAACGCCACCGTTTTAACCAAGTTTGCATTTTGTTGAGGCTGGTTTGCAGAAGTTGAGAAGCTATCCGTGGGTCCTGATGTACTGACATCACTGCTGTGTCGTCTGCATATGTAGCTGTAGTGGTTTGAAAGTTTGTTGGTAAGTCTGCTGTGTACAATAGGTATAACACTGGCCCCAGAACACTGCCCTGTGGAACTCCAGATCCAACTGGAAATAGAGACGTGCACTCATCTCTATGTTGTACAAAAAAGTAACGGTTATGGAGGTAGGATTTTAAAATTAGGAAGTGAGTGAGAGGAAGCATATTTTTTAATTTGTATAGAAGGCCTGTGTGCCAGACTTTATCGAATGCTTGCGAGATGTCTAGAAAAGCGGCAGTGCAGTACATTTTGTCTTCCAATGCTTGATTAACAGTTCTGCATATCCGATGAACCTGTTCTATGGTTGCGTGTTGGGATCTGAATCCAAACTGGTGTGCAGGGATTAGTTCTCGATCTGATAGGAGTGGTTGAATTCTTGAGAGTATCAGTTTTTCTAGGATCTTTGACACTATCGGCAGTAAGCTTATGGGTCGATATGATTTGACATTTTCCAGCGGCTTTCCTGGTTTGGGAATTAGTATAATTTTTGCGACTTTCCAGAGGAGAGGGAAATATGCGGTTCTTAATACTGCATTGAATAATTGAGTGAGGTACACAATTCCTTTCCTGGGTAGTTGTTTAATAATTTTACTGGATATAAGATCGAAGCCTGGGGACTTTTTCGATTTAAGATTTTGTATTATTTTGATCACTTCATTTACCTTAAACTTTTCCGGTGGAAGTTCTAACTGGTATGGAAATTCTAAAAATTGTTGGATGGATGCTTCAAAGTTTTGATTATTCTCAGCAGGGAAAGGTTGAAAGACGTCTGTGAGATATTTTGCAAACACTTCTGATTTTTCTTTATTGCTTTTGGCCCATTCGCCGTTTTCTGCGCGAATAGGAGGGTTGCTTGATTGAGGTCGTTTAAATTTTTTCGTAGCCTTCCATAGAGAATAGTCTGTAATTTCTGTTGCTGATAGGTTGCTAAGATATTCTTTAATCCCATCGTTTTTGTAGTTATTTAGGAGAGTTTTAAGTTGAAGTGTAGCCTGGTTGAGTCTGGTTTTGTCCTGAGGCGCGTGCGTTCTTTGCCATGTTTTTCTTAAATATCGTTTTTCTTTGATTTTTTGTCTGATTATGTTTGGTAGCTCTTGTTTCATGAGCGTCGTGTTTTTTAGGGGTGTTGTTTGCCAGATTGCTTCCTGTATAATTACGTTAAAATTTTGTATGGCTTCATCTATTTCATAGTTTGTTTTTAAAGGTATGTTTAGGTTTAGGTTGTCATGGATTAAGCAGTGAAAAATAATAACTGATGTTCTGAAAATTGTTCAAGGACGTAATCTTTAAGTTTTCTCAACATTACAATATTTCCTCCTCTTAAATTTGGTGCTCCGTCAGTTGTTACACTTACTAGGTGGTTACAGCGTTAATTTTAAATTTTCCAAACAGTTCCAGACTGTTTGGAAAACCAGACTGTTTAAGTTTTTATCGAAACCTAAATAATTGCCCGCGTTATGTTGAAAATTTGCGGAAAAATCACCCGCTGCGAAAGCTTTAATTAATAGCTGCATTATCTATATTTATTTATTAATATTAGCAATAATTAAAAAAATCTTTAAATGAAAATAATTCACTTTTTTTAAGCGGGCCGCAAAAAATGTATAAAGGGTCGAAATTTGCCCACCCCTGATATAGACGGCTCATGGTACAATAAATAAATGAAACTTTATTGTACCATGTAGACGGCCTATGTGAAAATATCAGCCAAATCGGGCAGGTAGTTTTGTTTTGACTGCGTGTGTAAGCGGGCGTGTTTGGGCATTTTAGAAAAATGAAAAAAGAACAATATTAGTCGGTGACTCGACTCTTGTTTTTAGAAGGGAAATCCCGCAGCGAAATAAAAAAGCTCTTGAGTGCTGTAAACGGTGACCCTTCCCCTTCTACAGAAACCCTCAAAAATGGTTAAACGAGTTTCAACGTGGAGACATGTCGGTTTTTGATAAGTCACTCCCAGGTGCCCCGAAAACGGCTACCACTGAGGATAACTTGAAAGAAATCCACGATCTCGTATTGGTAGACCGCCGACTGAAGCTGTGTGAGATGGCTGAGACTGTAGGCATTTTAACAGCTGTGGTTTTTTCATATTCTGCCGGAATTTTTGGGCATAAAAAAGCTGTCGACGCGATGGCTGCCGCATTTTCAAACCTTGAACAAGAAACGCAACCATGAGACCACTTCAGAACAGTGTCTGATGCTGTTCAAGCGTAACTCAAATGAGTTTCTACGTTGTTTCATAACCCTCGACGAAACGTGGTTCCATTGGTATACACCGATGGCCAAGAAACAGTCGATACAGTACACACCCCGTAAATGTCCTCCGAGGAGGGCGATCCACCATTTTCTGGGATTTACAAGGTGTGATGTACATCCACTTCTTGGAAGAGGGCGAAACGATCACAGTGATTTACTATGCCAGTAGCCCGATTCGACGCCGACTTTCAGATAATCAGCCCCAATTGGGGATGAAAAAATACTCTTCCACCATGACAACTCTCCGGCTCAAACCTCCGCCATCAATGCCAAATTGGTATTGGGCTACAAACTGCCGTTCTATCCAACATATTGTCCTGGTTTGGACCTGTATGACTTCGTTTTGTTTCCAAACTTAAAAAAAGTAACTCGCCGGGCAGAAATTTAAGTCGAATAAAGAGTTCATCACCGCCACGGAAGCCTACTTTACAGACCTCGAGAAAAGGTATTTTGCAGACGGGCTAAAAAAGGTGAAGTCATCACTGGGTTAAGTGTATTGAGCTAAAAGGAGACTACGTTCAGAAATAAATCATCACTTTTCCAAAAGTTTCGTTTTTCTTTTGAAGGCTAAGTACTTATCGGACCGCCCTAGTAAATGCAGTTCATTTTAATCTGCTAAAAACTTTTTCTCTATTTTTTTTTTGGACACAAAAGGTATTTATAGGAATTTTAAGAGTAGACGAATTTCACAAATTATATTAAAAATTTAAAAGGAACGTTATCTAATATATTTTACCATTAATTAAATAAAATACGTAAACCTGGTCTTTTTGGAATTTTTGAAGTTATAATACTTTAGGCGCGTTGGGGGTAAATTTATATGTGCGAAAACTCATCAAAAGTTTTAGTTCTGAGCGCAGCTGAAACGTTAAACGTGCTCTGATTGGATAATTACACTGAATTGTCAATAAAATTGTTCAATATGTCGGTTATGAGTAAACAAATGTTGTGTATATTAGTTTTTATTGTTGTGAGGGCAGAGAAAAAGGCAAGATTAAAATTGAAGTGACTTTTTAAATATTTTTTAAAACCAACAGATACGTAATTCTAAATGTTTCAGTATCGTAATAAAAGATTACATAGTTACCTACCTATTTGGAAAATGTAAAATAAACCTACCTAGTATGTAATGCTTTGATTTACAAAATTTGATTACCAACAAAATTTCTACCAATATTCATATAATATTGTTTTCTTACTCTATGTTTTGTTGTATTTTAATATTTAAATTCCACAAAAATCAAACTAATTTGGTTAAATTCAGAACTGCCAAAAGTTTAAAACGTTCAGTTGGTCTATCTTCCAACACAATGCATATATCTCCGTAGCCAAAATCTGAAGATACTTGAATTTCAAAACTAACCGCGCCGATGGTCCGCGGGTTCAATCCCCAAGACAAACATTTATTTTTTTTATTTTTTTTGATACATTTTATGATTGTAAGTATATTATTATATTTTTTTTTCAGAAAATACGTATTTAGTTAAAATTTTCCCAACAATTATTGTTCAGAAATCATTTGTGGCATTTTTCAATGTGTTTGTGTGTGTTTAATTCTTTTATTTTTGTAATTTTTGGTATTGTTTTAATAAAAAATTTTGAAGAGTAGTAAATATTAAAATTAGTTTAATATTTAAGTAAAATATAAATAAACTGTTTAAAGTATATTAATTTCGTTGAAATCATAATAATAGAAGTATAATATCTTACGTGCGTACAAAGTACACACACATTCTTTTTTTTTTTCATACAAGGGTAGTTTTCCGCCAAATATAAAAAAAGCACACATGCGCGCAATATAATTTTTGAAGTGAAGGGTCGGGTGGTTGTACAAATGGATCATTTTCACCTTCAGAGACTATAGAGTAACGGTTGATCGGTCTCGAAATCAAATTTTTTGTGGTGGTTTTTCTGGTTATGTTCCTGTTGGCTTAACCCTTTTTGCAGATAATTTGTAAACTCATTTATATATAATATGAAGCAGTAAACTTAGTCTTTAGGAGGTGACTTCATGGGGTGGTTTATCTGGTTTGGGAATCATTACCTCTTCGGTCACTTTCCTTAGCCCCGTGCTTTAAAAAGAGAGCCGAATTTATTAAAATTAGTAAAATCTAAAGCACGTGCCTAAATATATCTAGGTATACTAAATAGCTTTTCTAGAATACGTAATTTGCTCATTTTTGGAATTTTAGAAAGTGACAAAGGAAATAAATGCACCCATCTTTGGTGTGCCAGTATTTTAGGATAATATTTCCTTGCATTCAGTTTTATTTGAGGTGATCCAAGTATTCTTCCAGTTAAGTTTGTTGTCAAACATAATTCCTAAAAATATAATGCGTTGGCTAAACTCAGTATCTTTCTTTCAAGGGATTTCCACCAGGATTCTCTTTTGGTGTTCTTTTGAGAATATCATGCATTAGGTTTTTCATTAAATTTTTACTTTTTCATTAGGCTTTTCATTAAAATACAAAAGTATCGCATATTTTTTGAAACCGAAAAAAAGTTTAAAAATAATTTTTAATTTTTAGCAGAATGGTATAATGCCCAGGCAACCAAATAACGTTAACAAAACGTTGAAAAGACGTTATAATTATCAGCAAACCACGTCACCTTGTCACATTTTTTCGACGTCGAAAGTTACGTGAATATGTCCCACCATAAATGACGTCATTTTTATCACGTTTTAAATAGATGATATAAAAAAACGTAGTTTTTATGTCGTTTTTTCAGATTATTTTTCATTTTATTGTTTAAAAAATAATCAAAAATAATTATTCGTATGGGTATATTGTTGGTATTGCAATTTTTCATTTAACTGTTTTAATTTTAGCTTATAGGCTAAGGTATACTTATGTGTCAAAACTGAAACAACATATAAACTAATAAATAATTTATTAACAATTTAATTTAATTAAACTCGATATCACATACGTAATTAGTTCATTAACAGAAAATATTCACAAAAACAAAACACATAACCTCAAACCGTTTTCAAGAACTATCACAAGAACTATTGCATTAAACTAACTCACAACTCACTTGAGAAAAACGAATAAAAATCTCTTAATTAACACGTTTCTTCAACTAAATATCTAAATGAAAAGTCCTTTTTTACCACACAAAGCACGTAAACAATAAATGAAAAATTTCTTATGACAATTTAAGCTTATAAACGTCAATAAGTCAATATACAACATTAACATTATAAGCATTAACCCGTTAAGCTACCCCATTTTTGTGACGTCAAAATTGGGCTGTCTGAAATACTCTGAAATGAAAACGTATTTTTAAACGTATTTTAACGTCATTAATCTTACGTATTTAAAGTCACCTACAAAAGACGTTTATACGACGTAATGCTCAAACACGTGTATATATTCAACCAAAAGCTGACGTTTCCTCGACGTTATTGACGTCACTTGGTTGCCTGGGTACTCGTCTATCGTCTTGTTTAGGTGTGTATAAACTCATTATATTTCCAGCTGAAGCGTGTTTTTGCAGAAATAAAGCAGTAAACAAAAGGTTTTTTTTTCTGCAAAAGCTTCAACGCTTCAACTTGAAATATTAGGTCTGTTCCAACTCTATACAAAACCGTTATTGAATTGTTACGCGCATGCGCAATAACGAATAATTATGCTCAGTAACGCATTTTCGTTACTGCGCATACTCGTAACCGTTCAAGAACGGTTATTGTGACGGGTTGGAACAAACCTATAATGGGTTTATAGACATCTAAAGAAGACGTTAGGCGAGTATGTATTATAACATTCTGCTAAAAATTAAAAATTATTTTTAAACTTTTTTTCGGTTTCAAAAATTATGCGATACTTTTTGTGATTAGTGGACTTTAAGTCCTGAATTCAAGACACGTTAAATGCTACTAGCAGCACTCCCAAATCATAATTAACAATGTATATACATATATTGTAAATCCCAAATCATTATTTCCAAAGATTATACATTGTAAATTATGATTCGGAAGTGCTTCTAGTAACATTTAACGTGTCTTGGGTTGTTTATTTCTACTGCATCTTGATTGTAAGTTTAGTATATGTTTTAGGAAGTTCTCTATGAATGCTACTATATTTCCGTTTATGTTCCATTCTATGTTTCAATATTCTTCTGTAACCATATTCAGTTATAAGCTTTTTCGAGATACACAGAAACATAGCTAATGATGTTTTAATTATTTGCAAACGCCTCGTGAATTTCTGATTCTAGATTAATAATGTAGCATTTTGCAGCTTTGTTCTTGCGAAAACCACTTTAAAAATTTGATGTTAGATTAAATTTTTCCAGATGCGATTTTAGTCGAACATTAATAATTTTTTCTAAGATTTTGCATATGGTAGATGTTAGAGATGTTAAGAAATTTGTCAAAAGAATAATCTAATCCACAACTTGTAATAAATTCAACCAAATTAGGACATTGAAATAAAGAATTTTGGACTTTTGTTTTCCTTTTGATAATAATAATAAAATCCAGAAAGTAATCCCAAGCTTATTCCTAATACTTTTCCAAAAGCTTTTCTTGTAAATTTATCCTTACAGTATCTTCAAAAGGGCCCTATTTAAACGTTTAACCCAACACTGGTTCTCTCGCATGCAATGCACAAAATAAATGAATAAAAGAAGCTAAAGGTAACGATAAAGAAAATATAAATAACCAAAACGGCTCTACTTTTTTTAAGGAAATTTATTTATCTAGGCTACTGGATAAGAAAAATGCATACCGGAAACTAACAAATTTTCAGACGTTGCAAATGCATGTAATTTGTTTTCACATTTAAGAGTGGTGCGGCCACTCATACAAACGGCGGGCACTAAAAATTGTTTCTCAGAAATACTCAGCAATTCTTGCAATAATTTACATCATGTACATTGCTCAAAAATGACGGAAATGGTTGTGTTTATACAAAATTGTCTATTAATGGATCAAATGATGTTGTTTTCATTAGATTTCAATGTAGAACGTTTTGGTGAGTTGAAAAACTGAAATTCGAAGCATACCAATAAAAGTAAAAGGCAAAAATATAGAAAAGGCTCTAAACGGCCCCGTTATCATGACAGGCGCTTAACGCGCGATTGGATAATGCGCGATTACAACTACATACATTTTACTTGAGACCGTTCACATGCCAACCAGCGTTTTAATGACCTAAAAGGTCTAAAGAGAACGGGCTCTAAAGATGTAAGTAATGGAGACAAATCAGACTTTTAGACAAAAGGGAAGGTAACCAGATAGAACATGCACTTATTTAAAAAAAACTTGCTTACTCTAACATAAGATGTCTGATCAGACAGGGGAGCAATCGTTGACTCAGATCATATTATTAGTCATAGAAAAGTTAAAAATGAAAATATAAGGACGTAGTCTCAACGAACTAAGAAAATAATCAGGAATCTTCATAAGCTAAAAACAGAATCAGTAAACAATAAAAACGCACAAGATATAACAAAAAAACTACCAATGGTCGAAACCGAAGGTATACAATGACTGAAATATATATCTACTCTGCTATGCTAAAGACAAGGGGAATCAAGACAGAAAACTACATTTTTAAGAGTTCAACAATGTAAATATTTGGAAGTAATTATAAATGGCAAAAATAAGAGAGGTGAACAATTAACGGAGCGAATACTAGCCGACAACAAAACATAATGAATATATCATAGGCTAATGAAGGACAAGAACTTATCCAGAAAAACACAAAACAGAAAATATACAGAGTTGCCATCTGACCAGTAGTTACATACGCAGCTGAGAAAATGTTCCTCACAGATAAAGATGAAGAAAAATTAAGAATGTCCGAAAGGAAAATCCTAAGAAGAAATATAGGTCCTATAACAATGGAAAACAGAGAAATGAGAAAAATAATTAACCATGAACTAAGGGACATAATGAAGAGAGAAGATATAGGTAGATTTATTAAAGCGCAGAGATGGCTAGGACACATAGAGAGAAGGAAAAACGACCTACCGATTAAGAAGATCACTAGATGGAAACCAGAAACTGAAACACCAAGGGGAAGACCAAGAGAAAGATGGGAGGGCCAGGTCATGAGGGACATCAAAATTCTGAAAGTGAGAAACTGGAGGGACCTATGCACATATCGAAATGAGCGGAAGAAAATTGTAATGAAAGCCAAGTTATACAACAAGCTTTGACAATGCACAAGAAGAATTCTGGGGAATTCACCGCAATTAGCAAATCAGAGAGCTCTAAGCAAAGTAAGAGCAGCATTCGATTCAGAATGATGATAATATCAATTTTTGAAGTTATACTTCTTTAGGCACGTTGGGAATAAATGTATATGTGCGCGAACTCATCAAAAGTCTTGGTCCTGGGCGCAGCTGAAACGTTATACATGCTCTGATTGGGTGTTAAAATGACATGCCAATAATTGTTCAATATGGAGGTTATGGGTAAACAAATGTTATGTATATTAGTTTTTATTGTTGTGGGGACAGAGACAAAATCAAGTTTATAATTGTAGTGACTTTTTAAATAGTTTTAAAAGCAACAGGTACGTAATTGTAAATGTTCAGTATTGTAATAAAAAATTACATACTTATTTGGAAAATGTATAATGTACCTACCTACCTAGTAGGTAATGCTTTGATTTACATACATAATTTGATTACCAATAAAATTTCTACCGATCATCTAATATATTGTTTTCTTGCTCTATGTTTTGTTGCATTTTAATATTTTTATTCCACAAAAATCAAACTATTAATTTGATTAAATGAGAATAAGCAACTGTCAAAAAGTTTAACATTTAGTTGGTGTATCTTCCCTTATGGCTCGTAAGTCTAAGTGGGTAAGTTCGAAGGTCCGTTGAATTTTAAAGCAAACAATCCTAATATACGCAGGCCCGATCCCCAATGCAAATTTTTATTTTTTTATTTTTTTTTATACATTTTATGATTCTAAGTATATTTATTATATAATTTTTTTCTCAGAAAATACGTATTTAGTTAAAATTTTTGACAACAATTATTGTTCAGAAATCATTTATTTGTTGCATTTTTCAATATGTTTGTGTGTGTTTTATTATTTTATTTTTTTAATTTTTGGTATTGTTTTAATAAAATTTTTTGGAAAGTAGTAAGTATTAAAATTAGTTTAATACTTATAAAATAAAATATAAATAAACTGCTTACAGTATGTTGATTTCGTTGAAATCATATAATAGAAGTATAACTTCTTACGTGCGTACAAAGTACACATACATTCTTTTCTTTTCCTAGTCGCGTACAGGCATTGGTCAATTTATTAAGTTACTTTATTTTCATCAAATTATCTGGATCATAAAAAAGATTACGCTTAATATAACGTATTATACTAGAAAATACGATTAAAATCTAAATTATGTAATTTATTACCCATAAAAATAGAATTTATACTCTTGTTTAATTAAATAACATAAAATACAACATTAATACTTAAACTAAAATTTATAATTTCCATTTAATTTTTATTGATAGTCTGTGATAGAAGTACTTATCAATTAATGGGTATTTAATATTTGTTTTTAATACATAGACAACCGAATAAAAAACATGCACAAAATAATACAAAGATAATGGTTCAGATTATAATACTATATAAATACTGAAAATAAAATATTGGTAAATGAAAAGAAAAATGGGTTCGATAACATAACCGAATCAAACGAAACTGGAATACAGATGGAAGAACTAGATTAAGCTTTGAGTAAAATTTTACAGCCAAATATATTCATTGATCACATTTCTTAATTTTCCCATCTTCTAAGTCGTGGTCATCTTCAAAATTTTCTCCTCCTATGTGAAGATATTGTGTTTTATGTACATTTACTTCGAGGTCCCATTTTTTGTAGTCTTCCATTAGTTTTCTAGCCATATACTCCAGGCCTTGTCTTGAGAAATAACTACATAGTCATCTGCATACTGCAACGTATATAACGTTTCATCCCCAATAGACAGCCCCATCCCTTTACACTTCTTTATCCAGTGCCTGAGTGCTTCATCGATATTTATGTTGAACAGTATGAGAGATAAACAACAACCTTGCTTCAGTCCTTTTGTTACCTGAAACCCAGTAGAAACCTTATTTCCTGTTTTCACTTTTGATATTGTGTTCTTATACAGATCTTTAATAGCGTCGATTAGTGTAACGCTGTTACTGGTTTTCTCCAATACTTCCCACAATTTCGCAACAGGCACGGTGTCATACGCTTTTGTTAAATCTATTAAAAGTAAATGCACTGCTCGAGATCTCAGTGTCCTTTTCTCGAGTATTTGGGATAAGCAGAAATTACCATCTCTGGTGGATGGCCCTGCTCTGAACCCGCTTTGTTCTTCTGATTAAAAAAGGACGGTATTAGTGATAGTCCAGGGTAATAAGGTTTTTTCCATGACACTTTAACAGCCAGGGTGCTGAAGCGTTTTTTCGATAGGTAATACCTATATGAACAAATTGTAACTATTTCCTGCGTAGGATCTGGCGGCCATTTTTATTTATAAACAATTTAGTGTTAAAAGACGGCTTTTTTCCTTTTATTTTTTCAAATAAATGGAAAACAGTAAAGCGTGATTTTTTCAGTACACACATTTTCGAGAGCATGGATAAAGCTTTAAAATGGCGTATTACAAAGTTTGATATACTCATTTATTGTTAATATAATTGCGAAAAAAGGTCGAAATTTCAATAGATCAGTGTACAGCTTTGAAATATTTGTCAATTCTTTGGTGCTTAATATGTGACAAAAATTTGAAAGCGATTCATTCAATTGTTTAAATTTTATTCAAACTGATTATCCCAGAGCGATTTTTTTTGCAATAACATAAGTGAGAAAAGAATGATGTTAGAACAATTCTACAGGTGTCAAATGAAAGAGCATGAGCCAAATTTTCAAATTGGTTTAAAAAAAGTGAATAAAAAAATGCACTTATTAGTAATAAATAATTATGCAAAAGCGTCGTCAATTGTTCCTTACAAACTTTTTATGTTTTTATACAGTACGTAAATCGTTCAGCTGGACATAGGGAATATACATGGAGAGAATTTTGGCAACTGCGCTAACCTGTGTTAGTTGAAGCTTCTGTTCGAATACGAGTTTTTGGTGCAATAGAGCTGTTAGAACGAATATAATTAGTGACTTTTGAAGCAAGGCTGTCCATAAATAAATCAAAAACAAAGCTTATGATTAATGAGTTAATAATTTTACTTTGATTTTTAAAATATTTTTTGTGTAGAAACTAATTTCAAAACTAAACAGTTTTCTCATTCCCTTAGGCCAAAAATATTCAGCTATTACATTCTCATATTTTGACGTTTATTTGTGTCAGTCGAAATGGGTTGTGAATTTTGAGGTTAATGTCCCTTAATGCTAATAACAAATACTATGGACTCTTAATAGTATTTGCTAATAACCATAATATTGTCATCGAGAGAGAGCTCAGTTACCACAAGTCCCGAACAGGGAGAAGTTGGTTTTTTGCGGTTTTCCAACTTCATTGCACAATTATACCTGTTCGTCCCAAGAAAATAGCCGCAACTATTTTCTCCACTCGAACGCTCACTGTCCACGCTACTCTCAAAAGCCACCTCCTGACCGCCCACGAGGGACGCAGGTTCGCCTGTCGTTGTACAATGGTTTCTAGGGAGACTGGTCGAGAGCAAAGCACGGACAGTACACGTAAATGTCTATGGAACCAACAACAATCCATCAAAACTTTCTTCTCTGTTGACTTTTAGCCTTCTGGACACCACCGTCCGGCATAACCAAGGAAAAACACCAGGATACTACACTTGCCCCAGTGTGTTTTCGGACTGTTTGCTTTTACTGCCACACAATACATTCACGACAAACCCTGAAGAGGACAAAATCCTAAACGGGGACGCACATTGAACGCATTTCTTCTTAGCAATTATCTAGACAAGCAAATCAAACAATGTTGGACTGCCACAAGTATCTCAATATAATACAATGTATGTATTTATGTATCTAAATATACACAATGTATGTTCCCTATGTCCAGCTGAACGATTTACGTACTGTATAATAAATTGTATATATTATTTATTACAATTTTGTATCAGTTATTATATACATAACACTACTAAGTAGTTTTGTACCTAAAACACGGTTAAAAATAGATTTTTTTGAAAAAAATTATTCAAAAAGTTTATAAAGAAAAATTGACGATACTTTTGCATAGTTATTTATTACTAATAAATGCATTTTTTTTACCTTTTTTTAAACCAATTTAAAAAGTTATCTCATATTCTTTCATTTGACACCTGTAGAATGGTTCTAACATCATTTTTTTCTGGCTTATGTTATTGAAAAAAAAAAAGCTCTCTGGGATAAACAATTTGAATAAAATTTAAACAATTGAATGAATCGCTTTGAAATTTTGTCACATATTAAGCACCAAAGAACCCTCATTTGACAAAAATTTCAAGGCTGTACACTAATTGTTACAATAGTTATTGCGAAATAAATTTTTTTGTAATTGCGACGTTTTTTCGCAATTAATATATTAACAATAAATGAGTATATCAAACTTTGCAATACGCCATTTCAAAGATTTTTTCATGCTCTCGAAGAAGTGTGTACTAGAAAAACCATAAGTTTCACAGTTCTCCATTTATTTGAAAACAAAAAGAAAAAAGGACGTTTTTTGACACTAAATTGTTTATAAATAAAAATGGCCGCCAGATCCTACGCAGGAAATAGTTACAATTTGTTCTTATAGGTACTATCTGTCGAAAAAACGCTTCAGTACCCTGGCTGTTGAAGTGTCACGAACAGGGTATATTTTTGCCTTAGTACCCTTAGTCCAGAGAAATAAGATTTTTCTTGTAACACATCCCCCTCTAGGCCGAAACCAAATTTTTTTAGTAGTATGGACATCTATAAAAATAACCTATATGTTTTCTGCAGCCGATGTTGTTGATAAACAAATGAAGATCAAAAAATGGTAAATTTTCGCTTTTTTCGTCTATTATTAAAAAGTTAGGGATTTTAAACAAATTTGAGAGTAAGAAACTCATAAATCACAGTATGAAAAACTTCAATATGGCTTTCGCCGAATATGTATATCCTTATTGGTTGCTTAGAAAATTGCAAAATAAATCATAAATTTTGAGTTTTTATGAATATTCATAACTTATGTAAAAATTAACTTAGAACCTTCTTATTACCCAAAATGGTGAGACTTCTGGTGCTTAAATCATACCCTAAATTTTAAAGCAATTGGTAAAATAGTTTAAAACCTATTTAATTTGTTTATCCCAAATTCATTTTTTTTTGCAACACTATAAGTCAGAAAATTATGAGGTTACAGTAATACTTCGGAGAGTTTATGAAAGAAGAACATTCATACTATTAACTTAATTAAAGAAAAAATGACAAAAAGTAATTTTAAACAGCGTAAAATTATTTTGCAAAAACATGTCGATTCTTTGCTTACTTAAAAACAGTTATAAACTTTTTTTAACCGTTACTCGTAGAAAAATTATTTTTTAATATTTAGAAAGACTGAATTTTTATACACATTTAGAAAGAAAAAGAATTGTCCTAGGACAATTAGGGACGAAGTTAGCCCCCTCCCCCCTTTTTTTAATTCACAGACATGTTCTTGCAAAATAATTTTGCAATATTTAAAAATATTTTTTGTCATTTTTTAATTAAATTAATAGTGTAAATCTTCTTCTTTCATAAACTATCCAAAGTATTACTGTAACTTCATCATTTTCTGACTTATAGTGTTGCAAAAAAATAAATTTGGGATAAACAAATTAAATAACTTTTAAACTATTTTACCAATTGCTTTGAAATTTAGGGTATGGTTTAAGCACCAAAAGTTTCAGCATTCCGTGTAATAAGAAGGTTCTAAGTTAATTTTTACATAAGTTATGAATATTTATAAAAACTCAAAATTTACGATATATTTTGCCATTTTGTAAGCAACCAATAAGGATAAACATATTCAGCGAACGATACATTGAAGTTTTTTTATACGATTTATGAGTTTCTTACTCTCAATTTGTTTAAAGTGCTTAACTTTTTGGTAATAGAGGAAAAAGGCGAGAATTTACCGTTTTTTGATCTTCATTTGTTTATAACTATGTACATCATCAAAATCGGCTGCAGGAAACATATAGGTAATTATTATAGATATCCATACTACTCAAAAAATTTGGTTTCGGCCTGGAGGAGGTTGTGCCATTAACAGGATAATTTTTTTCCTTATTTCTTTGAACTACCTGGCCTATGAAAGCATAAATTATAAGTGTCCCGAAATCGGTCGCCTCTTATCTAATAAAAAAATAATATTGTAAGTATCGCCAAATGCACTTAGCCAGTGGCCTGAAAATGCATTCTGCTTTGGCATAGGCCCCGTCCACTTCAAACGTCCACGGCGCAACCGAGAAAATGCATAAAAGCGCTATTGACGATATGAGTATTGCCCTTTTTTCATAAATCTGTATAAAAGTTTTATTTAAGAGACATCCTGTACATGTAAATAAAGTTAAAACTTGTTAGGTTTTATTTATTTTTTAAAGAAGTAGGTATATTCTGCAAGTTCCAAAGTTGGTGCCAATTTTCAAGTTCGAACTTTAGTCACAGAACGTTGGTTACACATTCTCCGTAATAATCGCGTCTCTTGCCGAATCTGATCTATTTCATTTGAATATTCACTAAACATCGTTCCGTTCCATAGTCCATTCAGCAGATTTTAGATGTTATTAGGTTATTGTTTGCTGGAGTTAAAAATTATCTAATGACTTCTTGCAGACGTTCTAATTGGTTTAACGCAAATACTATGTTTGCGAGTAGTATAAAAACATCGTCTAATTTGATCGAGAAATGACATAATCGAGAATATACCTCATATTATGTAAAAATATTACACTTTATTTGTTTGCAATTGACAGCTCATTACAAATACAGATCTTCTTCTTTATCTTTAAGTGCCGTTTGCTAATCAGACGTGGGATATCATCATCACTATCTTTACTCTATTCACTGCTGTTCTGAAGAGTTTTATGGAACTGCATTTAAACCAGTCCCTTAAATTCTTCAACCATTACCCTCGCCTTCTTCCTATACTTCTTCAGCCTTCCGCCTCTTATCTTTCCCTGTATTATCAGTCTTAGCATTTCATATCGCTGTTCCCTCATTACGTGTCCCAGATATTGTAACTTTCTTATTTTTATTGTGTTTATTATTTCGCATTCTTTGCCCATTTCTCGCAATACCTCCGTGTTCGTTTTCTTCTGTGTCCTTGTGTGCATGTTATTCTAAGCATCCTTCTGTTCTAAACACCACATTTTAAAAGATTGTATACACTGAACCAAAAAAGTACGTAAATATAATGAAAAAAACATCGATTCAAAAACGGGGAGCATTAATTTTCGTCCAAAGATCAGTATCATTAGCCCAATGTAAGTAGATACATTAACTAATGCCCAAAAACATTAATTTTTATGAATTAGTACGTTCATTCAATGAACTTTCTAGTTAAGAATCAATGTATCAGTACATTGAATCAATGTATCGGTACATTGAATCAATGGATCGGTACATTGAATGAATGGATCGGTACATTAATTCTTAACTAGAAAGTACATTGATCCAACGTACTAATTCATAAAAATTAATGTTTTTGAGCATTAGTTAATTACATTGGACCAACGATACTGATCATTGGACGAAAATTAATGCTCCCCGTTTTTGAATCAATGTTTTTTTCATTATATTTACGTACTTTTTTGGTTCAGTGAATGGCATCTTCATGTATATTTGTATATAATATACAAATAGTTAATAAGTAAACAATATGACGACTTAATATCTACATAAATATTTCAAATATAGGTTAAAGCAACGATTTTTTGCCGATTCTCAAACTAATGTTTTAAGTATTATCTATAAGTTTAAAAAAAAAAACATATATTTTTAATTAACACAAAAAACTTTTTATAATTAATGTAATTTGGAAAAAGCTGAATAACTAAATATAACAGAAGTTGATTCTTCTTATAAAATATATAAAAATATATATATTTATATTATATAACAAATGTATACCTGATATCGTGAAAATAAATACATCTACAATAACATCTCCATAAATACAACATCTCTCTGGGATTAATTATCACCTCCCATACAAAAAGCAAATGGTTGAATGGCATTTTTCTTTGATTTCAAAAATCTAATATGATCTTCGACTTCTTGCTGGGTCTTCCCGATGTAAGAATAATTACTGAAAATCTCTGATGGTATATTTTATTAGTTCGTACAAACTATCGATGTAGAACCCAAAGAATAACTGCATGTTAGCCATCTACAATTTATTATAATAATTATTATAAAAAAATAAATCTAAATAGTGAACATAGTTGTACTTATTTTTGGGTGTCACTTTTTTTTATAGAAATATTTTAATTTATCCTGAAAAAAATTGCTAGATTTTGAGATGTTTATTTTTACTTTGATAGATACTACCGACTGCAAGACAGAGTTAATAATATTTTTCAATTATTTACGGTTTAATCACCTAAAGATTTAATTTACTAATCTTTTATAAGATTACACCATTTAGAAATATTTTCAAATGGTTCCTATTTTCTTTTACCTATGTGTCGAATTAGCTTTTGAAAAAATTTACAGAGAACAAAAATTAATTAATACTGGATATGCAGGATTGAATAATGAAATAGGTACTTACATTCCGTAATGTCTTCAAAGGTAATCTTTTCAAATAAAAATTTATTTTTTGTTTTATCCTTGATATGACTTTCACACTGAAGAAAGGAGATAATTCTTTCGAAATTGCTGTCCCATCCATCAATAAGTTCATTTCCATTTCCAAATGCCACTCCAAAGTCCATATCAATCTGCAAAAGTTCAAATGGAAGTACAACTTTTTTTATGGAATCCAACAAAATAATTTATAAATACAGTTAAAAATATATGTAAATACATACCTTAGAAAAATCAACCAAATCACTAGTGCCAAACACCGCTCCTCAGAGTCTGCAGGGCGACTGTCTGCTAGGAGGCTGCAACTGTTGTCACGTGATTTTTTTACACCAATAAACACACTTTAGAGTTTTAAGAAATGTATCAGTTTATGTACAAGATCATTGCTACAATGAATTGATAATTGATTCAGGTATATTACATTAATACAATGATGGCGTTACATCAAAACAATGTATCGAATTATTTAATCAAAGTCGAAAACATTGATTTAATGTTACGAAAACATTGATTCAATAAACGAGTTCGTAATTTAAAGAACACTGTACATTAGTGCAACGTTTTATATTCATTAATTTAACCGCATAATCCTGATGTATAATTTCATATATACAGTGAACAAATTATTAGTATTATGAAAAAAGTCATTGAATGGATAAAAAGATTCATTGGATTAATGATTCTATTCATTATTTTTTAATGAATAGAATTACGTTGTATTAATGAATATGGTCATTACTTAATGACTACGTGTTTATAGTATTAACGAAATTTTCATTGAATCAATGTAAAAATAGTCAATGATTGGCGTTCATTGGTACTATGTACAATATTTTTTTCATGTTTATTTATGTATTCTTTGTATGTATTCTCCATCTTTTAAGTCCATATTGCAGTATCGAGAACACGTAGATCTCAAAGCTCTTACTCTCAGTTCTAATCCTCTTTGTTGCAGAGAATTGTTTTCATTTTTACAAACGCATTTCTTGCTATATCTATCCTGGTCCTTATTTCTGTTGTTTGATCATCTTTTTCTGAAATCCAGGTTCCTAGGTATTTGTATTTATCAAGCCTTTCTATCGGTACATTTCCCAAAAGTATGCTTGTTTGTATGTTTGTTTTCTTAGTTATTATCATGTATTTGGTCTTTTTATGTTCATTTTTAGTCCGTATTCTTCACAGAAACTGTTTGTCTTCTTTAGTAGTAATTGGAGTTGTTCAGCAAAGCTTTCCATAATCACGGTGTCATCTGCATATCTTCTGTTGTTAATAGATCTTCCGTTAATTATTATTCCTTCACGTTGAGTAAATGCTTCTTCAAAAATATCTTCACTATATACGTTAAAGAGTAATGGAGACAAAATACATACCTACCTAACTTCTCTCTCGATTTCAATTTCTGGACTGGGTTCGTTATCTATTAGAATTTGTGCTCTTTGATTTCAGTAAAAGTTTGTTATTATTCGTAAGTCCCTTTTGTCTATGTTTTTTGTCTTTAGAATTTGGACTAATTTTCATGTTCCACTTTGTCAAATGCTTTCTTAAAATCATCGTAACAAATATGCACATCCACAATTATATCCATGCCTCTTTCAGCTAACACATTAAAAGAAGATAACGCCTCTCTGGTTTCTAGTCTGTTTCTGAACCCAAACTGACTATCATCTATTCCTTCTTCCAGTTTTTTATTTATACGACCATGTATTATTTTTAATAGTAATTTGAGAATGTGACTTATTAATGATATTGTTCTGTATTCACTGCAATCATTAGCATTTGTATTTTTAGAGATAGCACAAAAGGTGGAGAGTAACCATTGTTTTGGTATGTTTCCTGTTTTGTACACTGTGTTAAACAAGTCTACGATAATGTCTAAAACAAATCTTCAGTAATCTGCAAACAGTGGATAAAGTGGTCAAACTGAAATCACTCAAAAGAATACCTTCTGTTGTTGAAATGGAGTTTTAGATATTATTTTTTAAAGAGTCTATCTACCCTGTTCACATAAAACTAACAATAAAAGCCATGTATACCTAACAGGTATGAAAATCGTTGAAGAATCAAAAAGGGACAGATTCATAGGTTAAATAAAATTAATGGGAAAGCTGATATAGTCGGCAATGGTGTATATTAAATTCCTAACTGTATATTAAAAAATGTGCAATAACTACCTCTTAAAACCAACCAAATTTCATTTGCGTATCTTAACCGGTTTTAGAGCAATGAATAAATCGTCAGTTTGTAAGAAAAATTTCAATACCATGTTCCTCGAAAACGAAGTATTTAAGGTCAACCATTTATAAAGCAAACTGTCATTATTTTTTCATGCAGAATTACACCGTAACGTTTGCCATACTTATTTAAAAACACCCTGTATTGACGAAAATCAAGGCTAGTTGTTAAAGTACCTTACTTTGTTATTATCCAACATAAGCGAATGAATAAAAAAACAGAATGTTAAGAAAACCTGAGGCAATATTGTTTTAATTTCAGTATTTTATAAATGATAGAATATTCCACAGGGTCACGCGAACTTTGAGAAAAAATCACAGTTTAATTGGTACACCTGGTATACAATGACAATTTACCTGTTTGGCGACAATATTATCACAACTATATTGTTAAAGAATAAGACTATAAGGTATTAAAAAAATCACTTAAATCGGACAACAGGTTTAGGAAATTCGAGACATTCGAGACAGAAAAACAACTTTAACGTTTTAATTTCATTAAACAAATCATTGGAGTCGATATCCTTGTTATCCTGATCCTGATCGTCAGTCGATCTTCAAGAACAGCAGCGGGATTACGAACACAGAAAAATCAAGAAACTACAATATCTGGATGATCCGCAATACCTGGATGATATACTAATAAAATTTTGCTTGTATCTATACCTAATTCTATTTATACCTAATTTTATTTAATTTCTCAACTCTTATTTTAAAATTAATTTATGTTTTTTGTTTTTTTTGAAATTTTTTTAAAATCTTTAGTGAATTTTGAAACGAACTCAAATAAACCATTCTCCGCTACCAATGTGTGTGATTATTAATCGTCGACCCCTTCCCGTGGGAGCATTTAAACCAGTAAAATATCCTTCTAAAAAGGCTTGTAGAGAACTTACCTTTTTTTAAAGAATATGAAAAATAAATTAATGCATAACTTGAAACTTTAAAA
This sequence comes from Diabrotica virgifera virgifera, assembly GCF_917563875.1. Taxonomy (NCBI): domain Eukaryota; kingdom Metazoa; phylum Arthropoda; class Insecta; order Coleoptera; family Chrysomelidae; genus Diabrotica; species Diabrotica virgifera. Next base: position 124,289,945 of record NC_065452.1, read on the forward strand.
AAAATGTAAATACGGCAATGGTTTATGTCCTTGACGGTAACCCTTAACCTCTTAACCTCAGTTGTAAAAAAGACTAACATAAATCGCTGATTTATGTTAGAAATATCATATTGACAACAACCCCTCACAGCACAAACTAATAATTTCCAAAAATAGAATATACAACTTGGTTAAACTTGAATTGAATTTATATACTACGAAATAGAACAACGAAAACATTTCAGCTTCTAATTAAGTAAAATCAATAAGCTGTGTGTTCCTGTTACTTACTTTTGTAATTAAAACTTATCTGTATCTTTTTATATACCGGGTGTCCACTTATATTTTCCACCATTTTAACTGCCTATAACTTCTAAACGGCTTAAGATAGAAATATGCGGTTTCCTCTGAAATGTGTTTTATTTTAATAAAAGTCTTGTCTGAATTGATTGAATTTTTTATATCGCTTTCAAATACGAAAAAAAATGGCGGATTTTTGAAAAAAAAACGTTGTTGACTTTTTTTTAATGGAACACCCAGTATATTTTTTTGTAAATTTAAAGAAAGGTCATTCACCTATCCAGCGATATAAAGTTTTTCAAAATCGGTTGTCAAATCACTGAGTAATTAATTTTTAAAATGAGAGGTGCAACATGGATATCGCATACCTAAATAACATAACTAAGCAAATTGATATTATGTTATGTGATTTCCACATTGCATCTCTCATTTTAAAAATGAATTGCTCAGTCATTTGACAACCGATTTTAAAAAAAATTTATATCGCTGGATAGGTAAATGAACGTTTTTTCAAGTTTTTAGGTAAATTACCATTTTTTATATCGTTTTTAAATACAAAATGGCGGATTTTGAAAAAAAAACGTTGTTGACTTTTTTTATTAAAACACCCAGTATATTTTTTCGTAACTTGAAAAAATGGTCATTTACCTATCCAGCTATATAAAAATTTTTAAAATCGGTTATCAAAAGACTGAGCAATTAATTTTTAAATTGAGAGATGCAATGTGGAAATCACATAACATAATATCAATTTGCTTATAATGTTATTTAGGTATGTGATATCCACGTTGCACCTCTCATTTTAAAAATGAATTACTCAGTGATTTGACAACCGATTTTGAAAAACTTTATATCGCTGGATAGGCTAATGACCTTTCTTTCAATTTACAAAAAATACACTGGGTGTTCCATTAAAAAAAAGTCAACAAAGTTTTTTTCAAAAATCCGCCATTTTTTTTTCGTATTTGAAAGCGATATAAAAAATTCAATCAATTCAGACAAAACTTTTACTAAAATAAAACATTTCAGTGAAAACCTCATATTTCTATCTTGAACCGTTTAGAAGTTATAGGCAGTTAAAATGGGGGAAAGTATAAGTGGACACCCGGTATTGTAAAGGTTGTTGAAACAACTTGTAGTCACTGACATTAGACTTGTAATAATTTTAGTGTTTGACATTTTAGTACAGGCGGTATCTGTCGAAACGCAGGCATTTCCTAGTACCACCACAAAATTTCTAATGAAATAGTATAAACCCATCAATAATAATTAACAAAATATGTTGTTCATATTCTGGTACTATACAGGGTGTCCAGAAACTCTATCGACAAACGAAGATAGGAGATTCCTCAGATAATTTAGCCTAATTCACTTAGTCCGAAAATGCTTCTTACGGGAGCTAGAGCTATTTGAAGATGGCGTCTGGTAATTAGTTTTTCTTAAATATCTCCAGAACGGTTCTACTTAGAAAAACAAACATTGGTGCACATATTTGTCTTCCAGAGGTAAATAGATTCCATTCATTGTGAATTTCTAGTACCGTTCATAGGCGTCCGTTTTGTGTAGGGCTATGGTTATTTTATCGCATAACTTTTTTGTCTTTAGCTTTTAAGCATTTTCGACTCTACATTGTTAAATTCTGAGGTATTCTAGTACTAAAAGGTACTTTTGCTTTAAGTCAGTAGGACACACCGTTTTCTAGAAAAATCGATTTGAAAATTTTTCGTTTTTTAAATTTGAAAAAAATTTAAAAAATTAAAAAAAAAACGGTGTATTTCACTAACTTAAAGCAAGAGTAACTTTTAATACTACAATACCTCATAATTTAATAATTTAGTGTCAAAAATGCTTAAAAATTAAAGACAAAAAATTATGCGATAAAATATCCGTTGACCTACCCAAAAACGGACGCATATGGCCGGTATTAAAATTCGCGATTAAAGAAATCCATTAATCTCTGGAATGTAAATACACGTACCAGTTTTCGTTTTTCTAAATAGTTTTTTTTTTGAATTTTTTTTTTCAAATTCACAAAACAAAAAATTTTCAAATCGATTTTTCTAGAAAACGGTATATCCTATCGACTTAAAGCAAGAGTACCTTTTAGTACTGGAATACCTTACATATTAATAATTCAGACTCTTAAATGCTTAAAAATTATATAAAAAAAGTTATGCTATAAAATATCCTTTGCCCTACTCAAAACGGACGCCTATGACCGGTACTAGAAATTCGCAATGGATGGAATCGATTTATCTCTGGAAGATAAATATGTGTACCAATTTTCGTTTTTCTAAATAGAAGCGTTGTGGAGGTATGTATGAAAAACTAATTATAAGACGCCATCTTCAAATAGCTCTAGCTTCCTTAGTAACTTAGTAACATTTTCCTACTAAGTGAATTGGGTTAATTGTCTTAAAATTGTCTGTCTTCGTTTGTTGGTAGAGTTTCTGGACACCCTGAATAAATTCGTTATTTCATAAACTAGCGACTTTACGGAAAAATCTCGAAAGAAGTCGATTTTTTTTAAAATTATGATATTTTGGCATATATACATCAAACAAATGACGTCATCCATCTGGGCGTGATGACGTAATCGATGATTTTTTTAAATGAGAATAGGGGTTGAGTGCTAGCTCATATGAAAGCTTATTCAATTATCTATTCAGTAATATAAACCTTAACATCGTTATTTATACAGGGTGTCCAAAAACAATTTTTTTTATATTAAATTAATTGACAAAAAAAGAAGAATTTATTTAAACTTCATAAAAATAATAAACTTAAAGACAAAACCCATAACTAAATTAAAATTCATGGTGACGTTTCAATTATTACTTTAATCATCGTCAGAATAATAAGTATCTTGAGCGGATGCTTTAAAATAATTTTAAAGGAACAAACAATAATTAATGAAAACGTAAAAAATGACATTCACAATCATTGGGTTAAGTCAATAATTTCAAACACGCCATGTCTTGTTGCGTGTTTAAGGGTGACTTCAAAAGAAATATGGATAATGCCTCCTTGATGCTGAGTTCCGTTGAAGAACTTGCATGACCCGTGATTGAGAAGTCCTTACGACTAATAGGGTGGTCAGAATCAGTCATATGTTGGAATACCGCTGAATTTGGAACTGTTCTTGATCGTCTTCCTAGGTGAGGAGTGACACCTAAGTGTTCGCAACATCTGACATTAAAGTGACGTCGAGTCTTCCCGACGTACGTAGCTGCACAGCTACTACATTTGAATTGGTATATAATGTTAGATGCGAGATCACTAGGAATCATGTTTTTCACATGGAAACGAGATTCTATCCTTTCCAAAGTCGTGAAAGCAAATCTTAATTCTATAGAGGGAAATGCTTTTTTAATTGTTCTACGGATGTTGCGTCGGATTTGTAAGCTGTGGTAACCAGTATATGGAAGTTTGATATAGATCTTTTCTTTGATTTCTTCTACTTTGCTGTTTGGTTGGAATTTGTTATTGAAAAAACGTCTGATGTATCTTTCTGAGAAGTTCAACGAAAAACCATTTTTACTTAAGATCACCTTTATGTTTTCTAACTCTTCATGTAGGAATTGCCAGGTTGAACAGATAGTGAAAGCGCGGTGAACAAGTATATTGATTAAACTTGTTTTGTATTTGTTGGGAATGAAGCTATCTGCGTTTATATACAGGCCGGTGAAGGTTGGTTTTCTGTATATTGAAGTGGAAAAACCTGAAGGTGATCTGAAGATGTTAATTCCTAAGAAAGGTAGATTTCCATTGACTTCAATTTCACTAGTAAATTTCACATCTTCAAACATACCGATCACATTCAACATTTTTTAGATTATCTCAACCAGAAACACCACAATATGAAATTTACTAGTGAAATTGAAGTCAATGGAAATCTACCCTTCTTAGGAATTAACATCTTCAGATCACCTTCAGGTTTTTCCACTTCAATATACAGAAAACCAACCTTTACCGGCCTGTATATAAACGCAGATAGCTTCATTCCCAACAAATGCAAAACAAGTTTAATCAATATACTTGTTCACCGCGCTTTCACTATCTGTTCAACCTGGCAATTCCTACATGAAGAGTTAGAAAACATAAAGATGATCTTAAGTAAAAATGGTTTTTCGTTGAACTTCTTAGAAAGATACATCAGACATTTTTTCAATAACAAATTCCAACCAAAGAGCAAAGTAGAATAAATCAAAGAAAAGATCTATATCAAACTTCCATATACTGGTTACCACAGCTTACAAATCCGACGCAACATCCGTAGAACAATTAAAAAATCATTTCCCTCTATAGAATTAAGATTTGCTTTCACGACTTTGGAAAGGATAGGATCTCGTTTCCATGTGAAAGACATGATTCCTAGTGATCTCGCATCTAACATTATATACCAATTCAAATGTAGTAGTTGTGCAGCTACGTACGTCGGGAAGACTCGACGTCACTTTAATGTCAGATGTTGCGAACACTTAGGTGTCACTCCTCACTTAGGAAGTCGATCAAGAACAGTTCCAAACTCAGCGGTATTCCAACATATGACTGATTCTGACCACCCTATTAGTCGTAAAGACTTCTCAATCATGGGTCATGCAAGTTCTTCAACGGAACTCAGCATCAAGGAGGCATTATCCATATTTCTTTTGAAGCCACCCTTAAACACGCAAAAAGACATGGCGTGTTTGAAATTATTGACTTAACCCAATGATTGTGAATGTCATTTTTTACGTTTTCATTAATTATTGTTTGTTCCTTTAAAATTATTTTAAAGCATCCGCTTAAGAAACTTATTATTCTGACGATGATTAAAGTAATAATTGAAACGTCACCATGGATTTTAATTTAGTTATGGGTTTTATCTTTAAGTTTATTATTTTTATCAAGTTTAATGGTGTGTCCTTATCTACATGAATTTATTTAATTCAAAATACATTTACTACTCTCAGAAAATAGAAATAAAATGTTTATTCGAAAAACTAACATTGCTTTTCGCTTAAATTAATTGTTCAAACTTCCAAAACGCAGGTGCCTAGCGAAAGCTGGCTTGAACATTGAATTTAAGCGAAAAGCAATGCTTATTTTTGAAGTAAACATTTTTTTCTGTTTTCTGATAACAGTAAAAACTATTTTGTATTAAATAAATTATATACATTCTTCTTTTTTGGCGATTAATTTAATTTAAAAAATTGTTTTTGGACACCCTGTATAAATAATTATGTTAATGTTTACATTACTGAATAGAGAATTGAAAAACCTTTTAAAATGAGCTAGCACGCGACCCCTGTTCTCATTTAAAAAATTATCGATTACGTCATCACGCCCAGATAGATGACGGCATGCGTGTGATATACATATATGCTAAAATATCATAAACTAAAAATAAAAATCGATCTGTTTCGGGATTTTTCCTTAATGTCGCCGGTTTACGAATCAACGAATATATTCCTTTAATTTGCACCATATTGTATAATCACAAAAAGAGAAATGGGATCCGTTATAAAGATCACACTGTATGCAATATTTCAGTGGCGTATTGTGTCAGATAACATGCAAACAAAAATAAATATTTTCTGTCTTACTAAATGACAGCCGACATCAATTTTCCATATATGTTTTTCCGGAATTTATCCACCACCCTTCCGGATTAAGTTTGGCATCCTCCGCCTCTCTTCTGGCGTTCTTCGTTTGGCAACTTTCTAAAGTACCCATACCATCTTTGCTTTATTTCAATATCGATTAACTCTTTTCCATCCGTACTCTTACTCTGCCATACATGAGTCAAGTTTTTTGATGTCTTGCTCTTGTCTTTAGCAAAGCTGTAACCGATTCATCTCCTCGGGTGTTTCCAACTCTTCATACCGCTGTGCGGACGATCTTTCCTTAGCAGGAGCTAGAGCGCGCTTTGCTTCCCTTTTTGCTACCTTGTTTATCTTCTTATCTTCCTCTGTTTTAGGTCTGTCACTTTTATAGCCTCTTTCTCCTATCTAAACTTCTATTGAACTTTATCATTTGACCACTAAGTTTCTTTGTCCCTAGGAGGCCCTTTACCATATGTTGTTCCTACCTCTTCCTCTCTCACTCGTACCACAACTTTCCACCAGTCATTGGCCGTACCATTTTCCTCAAGTCCTTCCATCACTCTCCTCTTAAACACTCTTGCCAAATCCTTCTCCTTTAACTTCCACAATTTTACTTTATGGTTTACTCAAATGATGTCAAAAGGACCTAGTCGTGATTGTGAATTGTCCCAGCTATTTCCCTTTTAGCATTTTCTAGTACCACCACAAAATTTCTAATGAAATAATATAAACCCATCATAGTCTAGAACGCATCTGTTTTGAGATGGACGTTAAGAGGTGACTCATATTTTTTAGCAGAAATTGCTTGGAATTAACTCATAATAATAATTGAGTTATCCTCCCTCTCAGAAAGGTCCGGAACATTGTTTAAATAATCAAAATGTCAAAAAATGAAGGAAAAATTCGATTTTTTTCCTTCATAGTTGCACTAACATAAAAGTTGCGTAATTAAATTTCCTGCAATATAGGATTGGTAAATTCTTTTAAAAATTGTCACCCTTGTTACATAATAGCAGTAATTGCGAAAAACCATAAAAAACAAGTAGTCGCATTTTACGTTTTTCATCCATTTATGCTACACATAGGACCTTCATATTTTACACAAAAAAAAAACTTTATGATATAGTCAAACACTACTGTAAATTTGATTAAGATCGGTTTAAAATATTTTGCAAAATAAATTTTGCAATCCAGCTTTCGCAAAACAAAATTATTTTTCAATATGTAGGACTGAAAATAAATCAGATAGCAAGTTGACATTTTTTACATATAGAAGAATACTGTACCTTTCATTTGCGATTTGCAAAATTAAAATCGATTAACTACCACGGCGCTAGGAATTTTTTTAAATAAACATTAATTTTTGGTGCTACGCGCAGGACAGCGGTGTTCGATTCACACAAGTTGATTTCCACCAAAATTTCTTCGAATCTTTATCTAATATAATATTTTCTTACTCTATATTTTGTTGTATTTTAATATTTTATTTCCACAAAAATCAAACTAATTTGATTATTTTTTTGTGAAATATTTTTTAAACAATTGCATATGTTTAAAAATAATAAACTTTTATTCTATAAGTTAAAATATATGAACAAAGAAAGTTTTTACTAAAAAAGTGTTATTTCAAAGGGCAGAGTATGTGTTTTTATTTTGCAATAAACAAATTTATTTATTTATATCGAAATGTACTAAAAATTAAAATTTATCAGTCATTATCAAAGGTCATTGGAATGCCCAATCAGAGCAAACTATCCGCTGTCCTGCGCGTAGCACCAATAATTAATGTTTATTTAAAAAAATTCCTGACGCCGTGATAGTTAATCGATATTAATTTTGCAAATTGGCAATGAAAGGTACAGTACACTTCTATATGCAAAAATAATTTCAACTTGCTATCTGCTTTATTTTCAGTCCTGCAACATTTTGAAAAAATGAATTTTTTTTGCGAAAGCTGGATTGCAAAATTTATTAAACTGATCTTAATGAAATTCACAGTATTGTTTTATTATATTATAAAGTCTTTCTGGATAAAACATTAAGGTCCTAAGTGTGGCATAACTGGTTGAAAAACGTAAAATGCGTATACTTGTTTTATGTTTTTTTCGCAATTATTGCTATTTTGCAACAAGGGTGACAATTTTTAAAACAATTAGCTAATCCTTTATTGTAGAATATTTAATTACCCAACTTTTATGTCAGTGCAACTTTCCTCGAAAATGGATACTTTTAAAGTTATAATTAAAAACTTTGACTTTTTGATTAGTTAAACAATGTTCCGGACCTTTTTGAATGGGAGGATAACTCGCATATAATATGAGTTACTTTCAAGCAATTTCTGCAAAAAAATATGAGTCACCTCTCAACGTCCAAATGTACTACTTAATATTTTTACAGATGCGCCCTGGTCTATCAATAACTGACAAAATATGGTGTTCATATTCTGGTACTATATAAATAATAACTTTGTCCAATATATAATCACAAAAAGAGAAATGGGATCCGTTAGCCAGATTACACTGTATGCAATATTTTAGTGGCGCGTGTCAGATAACATACAAACAAAAATAAATATTTTCTGTCTTATTAAATGACAGCCGACATCAATTTTCCATATATGGAAGAGTGTCTTTTTTCGGCATTTACCCATCACCCTTCCGGGGTAAATTTGGCATCCTCTGCCTCTCTTCTGGTGTTCTTTGTTTAGCAACTTTCTAAAGCACTTACACCATCTTTGCTTTATTTCAACATCGATTAACTCTCTTCCATCCTTACTCTTACTCTGTCATACGTGAGTCGTCTTTTGATGATTTGCCCTTGTCTTTAGCAATGCTGTAACCCATTCATCTCCTCAGGTGTTTCCAACTCTTCATACCGCTGTGCGGACGATCTTCCCTTAGCAGTAGCTACAGCGCGCTTTGCTTCCCTTTTTGCTTCCTTGTATATCTTCTTATATTCTTTTATTTTAGATCTGTCGCCTTTTATAGCCTTTTTCTTCTCTCTAAACTTCTGTTACACTTTATCATTTGACCACTAAGTTTCTTTGTCCCTAGAAGACGCTTTACCAAATGTTGTTCCTACCACTTCCTTTCTCACTCGTACTACAACTTTGCTGTTAGCTTTCCACCAGTCATTGGCCGTATCATTTTTCTCAAGCTCTTCCATCACTCTCCTCTTAAACAATCTTGTCAAATCCTTTTCCTTTAACTTCCACAATTTTACTTTATGGTGTCCAAATGATGTCAAAAGAACCTGGTCTGGTCGTGATTTTAAATTGGTCCAAGAGTTATTTAGGTCTCACACACTTAAAACGTTTTTAAAGATCATTCATAAACGCATTTACCAAACGATATGGATATTGAAGTAACCCAATTTGGATTCCGTAGAGGCGTAGGTACCCGTGAATTTCTCTTTGCATTCAACGTACTAATCCAGTGAGGCTTTGTGAACCAAGATATGTACGTCTGTTTCATAGATAACAACAAGGCTTTCGATACAGTCAGCCACAAAGAGCTAATGAACGTCGTCAAAGCAAAATAATTACAATGACCTTGGAATTATAACAAATATATATTATAAACAGCAGGAACACATACGCATTCATGAACCAACAGAACAGTTAGAAATTAAAAGAGGAGTCCGACAGGGGTGTGTATATGGAAAAGAATATGGATTATCAATAAACATCAAGAAAACCAAACTTATGAAGATATCTTCTTCTTCTTCTTCTTCTTTCTCGAAACTGCTTATGCCCCTCAGGAGCGTCGGAGGTTTTATTCATCTTCTATCCATATCTTCCATTTCTTGCGGTCCTTTGCTAACTCTTTTATTTGTTGAAGTGTTTTTCCTTTTTCCTGTCCAATTTCTATAATCTGATCGATCCATCTCTTCCTTGGCCTCCCTTTCCTTCTTTTACCATATCTTTTTGATTCCATCACCTGCTTTGGTAGTTTTTCTTGATCCATTCTGTTAATGTATCCATAACATTTTAATTTTCTTTTTGGATCTTGGTTATTATCGATTCCTGTTCCAGTCTTTGTCTAATATCTTCATTTCTTATTCTGTCCAATTTCGTTTTTCCTGCTATTTTTCTCAGCTGCTTCATCTCCGATGCGTTTATTGTACTATCTATTTTTGCATTGTTTACCCATGTCTCACTTGCATATATTAAAGTTGGTACAGATATTGCATTGTATACCTTCAGTTTTATTTATTTATCTATTTCTTGCTTTCCAAATATTGTTTTATTCAGTGCACAGTAGATCTTATTTGCTTTTTTCGCCCTGTATGAGATTTCTTGATCTAGCTTTCCATCCTCTGATATTATTACTCCCAGATATTAAACGCCGAGACTGTTTCTATTATTTTGTTTTTGCACCTAAATATCGTTTGGTTTATTTCTTCTCTTTTCTTTTGGGCTACTATCACGGTCTTCGTTTTCTTTAGATTTACCTCCATTTTCAAATTTTCTATTTCTTTCACCCAGATATCGATTAATTTTTGCATTTTCTCTTTATTGTCTGCTATTATTACTAGGTCATCTGCATATAGTAATCCCTCCATTCTCACTGGTACTAAATTCCCTTATGAGGATATCAAAAACCGAAAATAGTGATGAACGCCTGACAGTTAACGGTAAAACTTTAGAACAAGTTGAAAACTACAATTAGCTTGGCACAGTAATTAATCACACAAACGATTATTCCAAAGAAATCAAAGTTCGAATAGAGAACGCACGAACAAACTTCAATAAAATGAGAAAGGTACTTTGTGCAAGAGAACTGAAATTAGACTTGAGAGTTAGGCTGGCAAGGTGTTATGTTTTGTCGACACTGCTTTACTGGATAGAAGCATGGACACGTCGACCGATAAAAAGTTGGAAGCATTTAAACTGTGGGTGTATAGAAGAATCCTGAAGATATCATGGACCAAGCATGTAACAAGCAACGCAGTCATGAGAAGAGTCAACTAAAGAATGTAAATATTGGAAACCATAAGACACGAAAGCTGCAATACCTGGGGCATGTTATGCGTAATAAGAGATACACCATACCTCAATTAATTATACAAGGGAAAATCCAAGGCAAGAGAAGTGTAGGAAAGAGAAGAATCACATGGTTGCGTAACTTGAGGGAAAGGTACGGATGCACATCAATCGAACTATTCAGAGCAGCAGCATCTAAGCTCAGAATATTCATGATGATTGCCAACCTCCGTCGCGGAGATGGCACGTAAAGAATAAGAAGAGCCATTTCCCTTTCAGTATTTTCTAGTACAACCACAAAACTCCTAATGACATAATATAAACCCATCGGTTGATAAAATATGTTGTTAATATTTTGGCACTATATAAATCATAACTGCGCCAATATAATGTATACATATTCACAAAAAGATAAATGTCGTACGTTAGACAGATCACACTGTATGCAATATTTCAGTGGCGCGTGTCAGATAACATGCAAACAAAAATAAACATTTTCTGTCTTATTAAATGACAGCCGACATCAATTTTCCATATATGGGAAAGTGTCTTTTTCCGGAATTTATCCACCACTCTTCCGGATTATGTTTGGCCGTAAAACTTCAATAATCGTAAATACTTTCTATAAGTGACAGGTAATTTAAATATTTCCGAAGCGACGTGAAATAAAACTGAAGCCCAATTTTTAATTCATGTAAGAAATCTGTATGTAGTGGTACATTATGTCCGAATTTTTTATAAAATTGATTTTTTGGTCCTATGTTTAACGTATGTCCTAAAAGTTTTGGCACAAAATTCATTGGCATTAATTTTAACAAAAACAAAATAATATCAAGTTGCCTTTGGAAACAAAAGCATGTTTACATTGTCTACTGTCAGCTAGAATTTATTTATTTTAAAGTTTTCGCTTTAAGATGTAGTATAAATTAGAAATAAGAAGAGGTATCTACAAGTTGGTTGGGCAATGGGCAGATACTCAAAGCTGAACTCTGTCGAATATTTCAGAATAAAAACAATTCACGCAGAGCCATTTATAGAACAATAACGGAGTGCGAGCAGGGAATACCATGGCTAAATCTACTAAAATGTGGAAAACCATGTGCCTTTACTGTCCAGAAGTCAGAGAGATTGGTGACAAGAGCAAAAAACCAGCTTGGAATGGAAACTAGAAGCTTGGTCAATACAGATCTTTAAGAGTACGATATCGTTGGAATTGAGGAGGAATGGTTTTAAATATCGAAAGAGACTTAAGTGCACCAAATACTCTTTAGTGCAACTCCTTCAGACCTACCATCATACTATTACTCAAGAGACATCCAAAACTGGCTTCTACAACACCAAATACCCTTTGTTCTCAAAAACAATAATCCTTTAAACTTACCGCTAGCTTGACCATTAGAGGATGTTTGGCTTTACTGTCTAGGAAAGTTTATCATGGAGGCTGGAAGCCCAAGATGAAGAACAATTATTAAAACGGCGAAGTTACAATCAACTAAGAGAAATTGATCTGAATTCCGCCCAGGATCTCGTGAAAGACATTCGAAGAAATTTGCGTCTTCCATAGTATATATAGTTTAGTTAACCATTGAGTTGTAATTTATGATTACTAGTTAGTGTTTAAATAAATTTCTTCATTAACAAAAAAATTCGATAAACATTTTGTGCCAAAACTTTTAGGACATACGTTATTACTAAAGTTTAACCATCAATATCACTCTTTTTCCTGTTTTGTGCACTTATTAACAAATAATGTTTATCAAATCTGATATATTTTTAGCTGAGACTCTCTTCTTTTTTCCCAGAACAAGTTTCTTTAGTTTAATATAATAATTCATTAATTCATTTATCAATCTCTAGGAAATCCCTAGCTAACGGCATAGCGTTAAAAATCCTATTCTTGGGTGAAGTGGATTATTCTTCTATGATATTTATAGCTTGCTGTGTGTTTTTGCTGCTATCGGGACTCTTTTTCATTTCATCCTGTCCTTGCACTGAACTTTCCAGTCTTTAATGTAATTGTTCTTACATCTTCTTTTACATCATCCAGCCGTCTTCTTCTAGGCCTTCCTCTATTTCTGGTCCATAGTGGTGTCTAGTTAGTTATCCTTCTCAGCATATCTGGGGCGCTGGATACATCCTATCCATTCTAAGCACAGAGATTTTATATATCTAACTATGTTTAGATAATGTAGGGGAAATGTAAGACGAGGAAAAAGTATAGGAAGAAGGAGAGTGTCATGGTTGAAGAATTTAAGGGGCTGGTGTAAATGCAGTTCTATAGAACTCTTCAGAGCAGTGGTAAATAGAGAAAAGATAGTGATGATGATATCCAACCTCCGCTTGAGGACGGCACGTAAAGAAGAAGACTATATTTTCTTCCTTTAATTCTTCTTTAATTTCTTCATTTGTTTTCAACCTTCATTGTCCCTCTCTTGTAACATTTGGGCCCAATATCATTGTCATTATTTTTCTGTCAAATTTTAGAAGACTATCTTTCTCTTTCTTTTTATTAGTCGTTGTTTCCATCTCATATGTAAGATAACAGGTCTTATTAAGGTTTTATATAGGTTCATCGTTGTTTTCTTACATAGTGTCTTGCTTCTCATCAGATTTCTATTTATTCCATATATTTTTGCCTTTCAGAATTCTTTCCTCTGTTATATCTTTTCTGGTTTTACCTGTTGTTACTTCTAAGTAGCTAAAGGTGGATACAGTTTCATATTTATTTTGCTGTATTATTAGATATTTCGCGGTTGTTGTGTCGTCTCCACTGTACATACTCTTCTTTTGTGATTTCTCATCTTTTTTCTAATCTTACTTCTTGTATCACGGAGATGTCTAATTGTATATTCTTACTTTGCTACGTCTTCAATCTTTCCAGTCCTTAATAATGTATTAATATTCCATATTGCTACTTTTAGTATATATTTTTTGCTTTTTTATTCCCTGATTTTTGGACGCTTTACTATCTGTTATTGGTTTTTCCTTTCTGTCATCATCAAATTTAATCTTGTTCTGATTCTTTGCCAAATTCTTTGCCGTTGTCTGAGTTCTAATTATGTTTTTGCTAGTTTTTTGGAATCATGTTCATCGTCTTCTTTCATTTCCATTTCTAAGTTTATGATCTTTCTGTTTCCACTTCCATACTGTCTTGTCTACTATCAGTTTCCTGTTTTTGATCGTTTACCTGCAGATCTAAAATTCTTTGCTTCTTGTCTAATTTTCATCTGATTTCGCTATCACTCTTATTCAATTCACTGTCGATATATTTATATTTGTTGATCTTTAATTTATTTCATCCTATATTTCTTTTTGAGGGGTTTAAAATTTTCTTCAAAGTTGTCCACTTCTATAATGCTCTTTTGTGAGTATTTGGCATCATATTTTTCTTTATTTTTACCCTCTACTTTCAGTATATATTAGAAGAAATTGGTCATCCCATCTTTTAGTATCTATTTATCTTCCAAATCTAGATCAAAGCCAGTTATTACTAGATTGTTCTTAATTTCTTCGTTCTCTAATTTCGCTACTCTGTTGCTTAAGTCCATATTTCTTCTTTTTTCTTTTCCATTTTGTACGTCGTCTACTCCATTTCGACCATTTTCTGTTTCAGTTTTGTATATCTTCGTTTTGTTCTCTTTGTTCTTTATTATAACTATTTTTTAATGTATATTTATCAAATCGGATACATTTTCAGCTGAGACTTTTTTCTATTTTCCAGAACACGAATCTATACTTTGATATGATAATTAGTTTAAATAATAAATCCACAAGGAAAAGAAAAAAAATTTGATGTAACTGGCTGTATACTCAATCCCACATTTTTTAAATGAAAAATACTTTGTAAATGGTATAATTTTTTTTTTAAAATACTCAAGCTGAAGCTCAGCTTGTGATCAACCAGTTCTTAACACTGATGATGATATTTTTAAATATCGAAAACGTTCTGCGATGTAGCCCGTAAAGGGATTTTAATAAAAAATTTTGTAAATAATAAATATAATTTGTACAACTTTATTTTGGAAATAAAAAGGTTTTTAAGAAGTTTTGAGAACTTGTTTAAAAAATATGTGAAATTCTAAATAGGTTATAAATATTTCTATAAATAATAAGCCCTTATGTCCCGGACGACACTGATTTGCTGCAGAAGGATTTATACATTTCGACTAACAATGAGGGAAAAAATGTTAAGAACCAAAGTTTTAGTCCTAATACATAAACATTGTCGATTTCGAAATTGTTGTCAATATTCCAATGTAAATAAACGGGGGATGGGAAATTTGGCTTAGAAATATATTGGTTTCCTAATTGCTTTGTAAATAAGGCTGTGGAAATCAGATTCTCGGAACAACACACCGGCATTAAACTCTAAGTCAAACGTTAACATTTCCATCCACAAGAAATTATTCTTTGTACCAGACTATACTTATCGACGAAGTGAATTTTGACTTTCGAAAACTTTTGCATACATTGTCTTCGAACTTTAAATTCGGGTCTTTTATCTATGGATTTTTCGAGTACTGAATAAAATTGGTCGTTCAATGGGTAGTTTCAAATATGCTTACGCTTATACGAGGGTAGAATGAAATTCACAATGTAAATATTATGTTTATACCGGATTACGATTTTTAAAGGTAATCCATACGAGAATTTACAAGCTATGTGAAAGTCAAATTTCGCCTAACCAGTTCGGGTTCATAAATGCTGTTGGTACGAGAGAGGCTTTGTTTTCAATACAAGTCTTATTCCAGAGATGCAGAGACGTCAATTGCGACGTATACACATGTCTGGTTGATTACGAGAAGGCGTTTGATCGAGTACAACACGCCAAGATGATGCAAATACTAAAAAAGCAGGAATTAACAACCAAGATCTGAAAATAATTAGAATCCTTTACTGAAATCAGACTGCAAACCTCAGAGTTGACGGTGAACACACCGAATATGTGAAAATCATGCGTGGAGTGAGGCAGGGCTGCATTTTGTCCCCCCTAATTTTTAGTCTTTACTCTGAAAGAATATTTATTATCGAAACTTTGAACGAAACTGAAAAAGGTATTCTACTAAACGGGTACCGGCTAAATAACATCAGGTATGCAGATGACATCATAGTATTTGCGGACCACCTAGAAGACCTACAAATCCTCATGAACAAAATCACGTATTATAGTCAACAATATGGACTCAATATAAACGTAAAGAAAACAAAGCTTATGATGGTCAGCAAGAAAAAGATAACAGAAGGTCAACTCAATATCAACCAAACCCCTGTAGAAAAAGTGAGGCACTACAACTACCTCGGCACCATAATAAATGAAGAATGGACCAACAACCAAGAGATAAGAGCGCGTATCGGAAAAGCTAGATCAATCTTCAACCGTATGGGCGCGTTTTTCCAGAGCCACAGCCTTTCTCTTGGTATAAAAGTAAGAATGTTGAGATGTTACGTCTTCTCTGTCCTTTTTTATGGTGTTGAATCATGGACCTTGAACGAGGATATGTACCGAAACTTGGAAGCATTTGAGATGTGGCTATATCGGAGAATTCTTAAAATCCCATGGACTGATCGGATCACAAATGAGGAGGTCTTTAGAGAATGGGGAAGAACCGAGAGGTACTGACCACCATCAAATCTCGAAAGTTGGAATACTTTTGAAATGAATCTAGATATGGCCTCCTACAAGCCATCCTGCAAGGAAAAATATTTGGAAAGCGAGGTCCAGGAAGAAGAAGAACATCCTGGTTAAAGAACCTCAGAACCTGGTTCAACACAACATCTGTACAGCTTTTCCGCGTTGCTTCAAATAAGGTGAAGATTGCCATGATGATCGCCAACATTCGTCACGGAGAGGCACATCCAGAAGAAGAAACCACGAATATTCCTCATTACGTAGCGCTACAACCCTGGGTGGCTCTTGGCTGACTATACAACTTTCTTCCAATTTGTTCGGTCTCTCATCAACCCAAGGTCAAATGGAATGTTCATTTTCCGGAGATCTGCTTGGATGTGCTACACTATTACGATTATTGGTTGTAATGAAAATTATATTTTGAACTAACTAATGTTTTATAAAAGATATATATTTAAAATCCCTAAAAAGGGCTACATCACAATCACATAACTAGTTTTCGACTGGTTTACCAGTCATCATCAGTGCTTACGTGAAGTTTACATGCTAACCACCAAGATATAGTTTAACAAAAATATGTGGGTCAAAGCCCTTTATAAGTGGTCCATTAAGGAAACATCGGTTAAAAATGCCAACTAAAGCATGGATGTTTAAAATATTTTAATATTATGCCCCAGGTAACATCTGAGCTGTGGCTTGACTTGATTACATGGTGAAAGTGTGGCAGCAAAAAAATTTTTTTTAAATTTATTTTTGCTGCCAGACTTTCACCATGTAATCAAGTCAAACCACAGCTCCTATGTTCCTGGGGCATAATATTAAAATATTTTAAACATCCATGCTTTAGTTGGCATTTTTAACCGATGTTTCCTTAATGGACCACTTATAAAGGGCTTTGACCCACATATTTTTGTTAAACTATATCTTGGTGGTTAGCATTTAAACTTCACGTAAGCACTGATGATGACTGGTAAACCAGTCCAAAACTAGTTATGTGATTGTGATGTAGCCCTTTCTAGGGATTTTAAATATATACCTTTTATAAAGGATTTATTATTTTTTTGTATTACATATTATACAGCCAACTACAGGAAAACTTTTTCCTTACGGATTTTTAACTAATGTTTGGCGTTTCGATTTCCACTAGGGATACAAAGGAACAAAGAAACCGCTGACAACTTCCAGGCAGACATGACAGCAAAACTACTTCAAATCGAAAAGTAAAGTGACATTAAAATTGATTTGGAAATAACAGAAGAAGCTATGAAGGATGCAGCTCAAAAGCAGCTAGGTCAAGTTAAGAAGGGGAGAGCTAAATAAACGCTTGAAGCCGATTGCAAGAAAAACCTTAACAAACGGAATGAATAAAACGTATTGATAAACCAAGTGATGAGAATTGAAATGAATATGGAGCGGAGAGAACAAACGCGAAAAAAGTGTGTAGGAAGAAGAAAAGGGAGCATATGGATAAAATGCTTCAAAAGGCGCATTAATAAAAGCTCATGAATAAAAGTGTAAGAAACTTCTACCAAGAGGCAAAAAGGAGCAGTGGCCAATGTGTAAGAAAACAGAATTACTACAAGAGTAAAGAAGGGCACCTAATAGAGGATAAGCAGGGGAAGCTAGATAGATGGCAGGAGTATTTTAAATTATAGGCCGCTGAATGGAGATGAATAACGAATACTAAATAGAAAGAAGAAAGAACATATTATAGGAATCCAGCTGAAAGTACTAGATAAGTACCTATAACACACAAATGGAAACGCGAAATTTCTACAACAAGGTTAACCAGAACAGAAAGGAATTCAAACATATATTATCAATGGTTTGAAACAGAGCAGGAAAGATCATTGGTGATCAGGATCAGATACTGGAAAGAGGGCCAAAAAGTTTTGAAGAGAGACTTGTAAGAAGTGAGATGAGATTGCAAGAAGCAGAAATGCAGCTCGAAGACATGGAAGACGAAAGAAAGAAAGATAACATTCCAACAGAGAATGAACGAGATGGAGCCATCGAGACACATTTATAACCAAATACCGGTTAAAGTGAGGAAAAGAGGCAGGCCCAGAGCACGATTTAAGGACCAGGTGGAAGACGACTTAAGAGTATTAAAAGTATTAAATTGGAAAACCAAGGCGAAGGATGGGAAGAAATTTGACCTGATCCTAGAACAGGTCAATACCCACTATATATTCTAGAGCCAATGATGATGATAATGATGATAACGATAATATCCATTATTAAAAATACGGCACCTTAGGCATATATTTTGTATTTAAATAAAAAAATATGAAATTTTTTTTAAGAAACGCTTGTCTTTAGTTACGAGTGATTAAAATTAAAAATATTATGCAAAAATCAACTAAAATGCAAAAAATAAAAAGAATTCAAACTCGAAGGATTACTAGTATCTAGAAAAAAAACTGTTAGACAGATTAAATATACAAAAATCTCACACATTCGTTAAAAAATTGAAAAAATTTAACACATTCTTTAAAGAAAAGCGTGGGCGCGTATTCATCGAATAAACGGTTTGAGGATAGATACTTTTTTACTTTTCGTGCCCCACGCTTTTCTTTAACCCGGGAGTAGTCGCGCTCACTTTAAATTTAAATACGAATTTAAGAAAATTCTATTTTATAATATATTTATTTACTTGCTATGTTAAAAATGCCTATTCATAACAATTTTAAATCTAATTCGTTCTCACCAAATACATAAATTACACAAAAAAAAATTTAAAAAAAAATAAAAAAAATTCCACGTATTATTATGATCCTCCTTGAGGCACTTACCAGTGGAAAGCAATGTTGCAAAAATGTTCATCAAGTTATCACGGAAAAGGATAAAATGTGAGATTTTTTCTCACGGCGCGACTGCTCCCGGGTTAACGAATGTGTTGGATTTTTTCAATTTTTTAACGAATGTGTGAGATTTTTGTATATTTAATCTGCCTAACAGTGTTTTTCTAATACTTTGGGTTTGAATTTTTTTTATTTTTTGTTTTTTAATTGATTTGGTTATATTTTTAATTTTAGTCACTCGTAACTAAAACAAGCGTTTCTTAAATTTTTTTTCATATTTTTTTATTTTTTACTTTTAGTCTTACACTTTTCGAACATTTAATATATCGGCATGTTAAAAAAAAGGATGGATATGATAGACACATTTTTTGCATTTATTTCAACATTTGATACATACATTGTACATTTTCTGTAATATCTTTATATATTTCTTAAATCAAAATCATTATTTACACCTATTACAGTTTTCGCAGTCTTTCCATCGCTTCTAATGCTTTACTATTGCACGGTGTAGACCCTGTTAATATCTCGCGAATTAAGAATTCTAATGTTAATTGTAGCACGAAACGTCTCTACCGGTGGTTTTTCTAAGACTACGTTAAAAACACGTATTTTTTGAATTCGAGTTTTGGTTGAAGTTTTGTTTCGTATCGTATTGAAATTTGACACGAATAAGCGCCGATGTTTATATAAACAAAGATATAAGCGTCCAAAATCCTCGCCGCTTAGGATGTTTATAAACATGATCTACAAACATGAAAAGTAGTCGGAATCGGCAAAAAATTTGAAACTTTATTGTTTATTTATGAAGCATACCGTAAACAATTAACGTAAAAAGTGAAATTATGTTTAGTTCATATAATTAGCTACAATCTGTAAAAGTTTTAAGTTTTTAAATTGTAAAACACAAGAGAATTTAAGCATTTTACATTAAAATCGAGTTTTTTTATTTTAACAATAATTAATAAACATAAAACAAATTTTTTTATTGACTATTTGTGTACTGTTCCCGCGAATGCATATGTCTGCAAATTTTCATTCATTTGCATTGAAGAAAGGCAGACAAATTAACGTCTAAAGTTTTGACCCAAACGATAGAACTAAAGAAAAGCGTTTAATATGTATCTTGCTTTCTGTTGGAAGAATTTGTAGTCCCCCTGTAAAAATCAGTTAGAAAGAAACATCATAAATTCAAACGGTTTTAAAACTGGATTTCAAACAAACACATGATGTATAATAATATATAAGATATTCGCTTTGTTTGATTAAAAGTTTTGTAAGACATATTGCGACCAACTAGAATTGTACAATTTGTCGATCTACGTCTACGCCAATTCTCTGAAATTTAAACTTTGAAGAGTTCCTGGCCTCATGAAATATTGATGGTTATAATTTTTCACTAAAGGGAATATATAATAGTTCTCGTGAGGCATCCTAGGTGACTCAAAACATAATATTATTCAACAAACTTGAAGTATTTTCCATAATGAACTGCTTCAATGAAAACTTTTCTCATGAGTAAAATGTATTATTTCACAAAGTTTTTATTGGCGCCAAGTTACAACTTATAACTGAAATACTCTTATATACTAACCTCATTTATAACTTTAAACGACATACAACGAGCTAACAAAACAGATTAGAAGAAAGGATAATATAAACATTTTATGCCGCGTTCGCAGCTTGAATACATTAATTTATCGAAAAATGATATCGTTATGAAGGTATTTTCCTCTTTATTGATTCTATCATAACTTCCGTCATAAACCGAATAAAAAGAAATCATTAAAATTTGAAATAGATTTTAAAAAATGGAGCAGTTTTTTACAAAGCCCGATATTAAAAACGTTTTACAGTACTTATATAACATTCGGAAAAATTAGATTATTCTTCTTCTTAGTTTTCTGTGTTCCTTAGGATATTATTTTTAGTCCCCTATCGTCCATGTTTGGACGTAGGCCTTTGTTCCTGCTATTCATTTTATGTCATCTACCCATTTCATCGGTGGTCTTGCTCTTGGTCGTTTACCTTTACGTAAGGTCTACATTCTACATGGTATTGAGGCGTTCCAATGTTTGTATTTTTGCCTAGCAGTGTGAACTACGAAACTCCATTTGGGTTTGGCAATTTTTTTTTGTTGTGATATCCTTAATGGAGATTAGGATATTAGCAACTAGAACAACTTTGATATTTTCTTCAATTATAACTTCTCTTTCTTTATACAGGGTGATTGATTAGTGTGAGAAAGCTCAGTAGATCTGTTATAGTAAAAATTACAAAAAAAAGTTATTGACAAAAATTTTAGGCAGCTTTAAGTTCCACATTTTGAAATTAGTTACAATCTTACAGGGTGTTCCATAAGATGGTGGCAGACCAAACTTATGCTTTTTCAATGGAACACCCTATATTTTATCTTAAATTTGAAATCTGATTCACTTCCACATCACAACAATGTAGAGTTTTATTATGTTATATCGGGTATTTAAAAAGTTATAACCAATATTACCTGAAAATCGTATCAAGTTTAACTCCCTGTACAATTAAAAAGGAGTATAGAAACATTGATCTATTGCAACCATAGTTTTTTAATAATTATTAAAAATTATAAAACATATTCGCTATCATAATATTCGTTAAATCAAATACAGGGTAAGTCAAAATGCAAGTACATTATTTTCTTGGTAATTTTAAATAGAACACCCTGTATTTTATATCACTATCGAAAAGTACTAATATCTTACTTCAAATTTTATGAAGTACTCCCTATACCTAAAGTTATCACTTTTCTACATATTTTTATTTTTCCATCAAAGTATTAATTTGGTAGATATTTTAAGGTTTACCAATAATTATTGTGAGTTGGCCATGATTGATTTGTCAGAAACTGACAGTTTGACATTATTGTTTATTAATTCAGTATTGGGATACACCGTAAATTAGCAACAATTATTATTTAGTAATTCAGTAATTAATTCAATTTAAATTAGCAATAATGAATTTTACTACTGATGAAATGGTAGATATGATCTCTATTTTGGGGGAATGCAATAAAAATTCATTACTATCAGCTAGAATTTATCAAAGAACGGTTTCCAGATACGCGGCAGCCTAGACAAGATACATTTGAAAAATTGAAAGATCGATTTAACCGCACTGGTTCAGTGAATTATGAAAAACATGAACGAACAAAAACTTAGTGTGACAGAGGAAAACGGAATGAGTGTGTTGATGGCAGTTACAGAAAACCCACACACAAGTATAAGGAGTATTTCCAATGAACAAGAACTTAGTTACTTCTTCTTCTTAACGTGCCCTATCAAGTCCCCTTGACGTTGGCGATTAACATGGCGAAAGAGTGTCTGTCTCGAGCTATTCTAAATAGGTGTTCTGCTTTCTTTATTCCTGCCCACTCCCGGATATTCTTCAACCAAGAGGCCTGCTTTCTACCAATTCCTCTGCGTCCTTCGATTTTACCCATCATAATAAGTTGAAGAATATTATACCGGTCTTCCCTTACTACGTGTCCAAAATAGGCCATCTTTCTATATTTGATATTATCAAGTAGCTCGTGGGTAGCATTTGCTCTCTTAAGGACTGCCACATTTGTTAGCATAGCCGTCCATGGTATTTTTAGTATACGTCTGTGCAACCACATTTCAAAGGCCTCCAAACGGTTAATGGTGGATATTTTTAATGTCCATGCTTCCACACCATACAAGAGGACTGACCAAATGTAGCATTTAATCATGCGCTTTCGAAGTTGAAGTTGCAAGGTATCATTAGAGAAGAATGACCTCATTTTTAAAAATGTCGTGCGGGCTATATCGATTCTACATTTTATCTCTTTATCGGGATCTAGTTGTTCAGTAATATGGCAACCAAGATATTTAAAACTGGGTACTCTTTGAATTATATGACCATAAACATATAACCGTGAATCTTGATGGGCCAAACGGCTAAATACCATGTATTTTGTTTTTGAACAGTTTATATTTAGGCCAAACTCTCTTCCCACTGTATCAATGGCATTTGAAAGGTGTTGTAATCCATTTATATCATCATTTAAAATAACTGTATCGTCTGCATATCTGATTGTATTTATCAGAATGGAACTTTCACACCCCATTCCAAATTATGCAGCGCTTCCTTAAATATTCTATCTGAATATAAATTGAATAACAGTGGGGACAGTATACAACCCTGTCTGACACCTCTTTGTATTTTGCATATTTCTGTTGATTTTCCATTTATGCAAGCTGTCGCTGTTTGACGCCAGTATAATTTTTCTATGATTCGTACATCTTGACTATCAACTCCTTTATCCTTTAATATTTTAATTAATTTGTGATGTTGTACTCGGTCAAAGGCCTTCTCATAGTCAATAAATAGAGCAAAGACGTCTTTCCTTTGATCTCGGCATTTCTGCAATAACACATTTAGTGCAAAGAGTGCGTCCCGGGTTCCCAGTCCATTTCTGAAGCCAAATTGTGTTTCATCCTGGTCCTCTTCACATTTATCTCTGATTCTACTGTGAATGATACGTAGAAAGATTTTCAAAGTGTGGCTCATAAGGCTTACCATTCTATAATCGCCACAGTTTTTTGGACGTTGTTTTTTGGTAGGGTTATTAATTCGGACTTTAACCAATCTTCAGGGATATCAAAAGTCGAATAAACATCATTGAAAAGTTTGACTAGTATTCCAATGTTTTCCTCATTTATGAGCTTTAACATTTCTGTAGGTATGTTGTCGGGACCAACGGCTTTCTTGTTTTTTGCCAATTTTATAGCATGTAGTATTTCTGATTTCAGCATTTCTGGTCCTTCACCTTCATCTAAAGTCTCCAGTTCTTCGGGTCTATCATCGTTATACAGTTCATTTATATAATTATACCAGGTAGTTCGAATTTCGTGTTCGTCTATTATCATTTTTCCCGACGAATCGGCTATAGTATGTGGAGTTTTCTTATGATAAAGACCAGCTACTTCTCTAACTTTTTTAAACATATTAAACGTATCACGTTTTTCATTCAACTTTTCTAATTCCTTGCATTTATCCTCCATCCATTTTTCTTTAGCTACCTTTATCTTTTGTTTAATTAGTTTCTGTTTTTCTTTGTATTCTGTTTTGTTATCTTTCAGTTTTCTTCTCTGCTTCATCAATTCCAGGATTTCATCAGTCATCCATTATTGTTTTTTGTGCCTCTGCATCGTTGTTGTATATTTTTCCATTACTTTCCAGGTAAGACCTTTAAACGTGTTCCATATTTCTGTATTGTTTTCATTTGTTGAATTCTTTAGCTGATTATTCAGGTCATTTTCTATTAGCGTTTTGTTGGATGCTGATATATGTAATTTTGGTGTTTTGGGGCTTTCTTCGACTTTTTTGAGCTTCACTTGGATGTCAGCTATTAGAGGGTTGATCTCTTGACACCATTCTTAAATCTCTTGTTTACTAGAATATCATCTATCTGATTTCTAATTAAATGAAGTGAGTTATCTCCTGGTCCCTTCCATGTATATAATCTTCTTTTGTGTAATTTGAACCATGTATTTGCGATTATCATGTCATGTTCTTGACAGAACTGGTATAATCTATCGCCTCTTTCATTGCTCTCCCCTAGTCCATATTCACCTATCAGGTCAGATCTTCGTCCTTGACCCATTTTCGCGTTAAAATCTCCAATAATATATGTGATTTCGTTCCTTTTTAGATGGTTAAATGTCTGTTTTAATTGACTATAGAATGATTTAACATCATTGTCATATTTCTTTTCTGAAGTAGGGGCATATATCTGGATAATATTGACATTAAATGGTTTACTATTTAATTGGAGTGACGACCGGGAAGGCCCTACAGTCTGGTGCGCACCCTTCCCTGTCGGATCTTGGTTTCCGAGATCCATGATCAGTAATACTATGATTATGTTTGGATTGCGCCATGTTAACTTTACTCGGGAGAAATAATTGGAGTGGTTTCCCGTTGCCTTCCCCAATGATTTTTATGGTGCATTAGGTTTACTCCTGCGGGAGTTAGTTACTTAGTTACTACTCTGTTCAAAACATTCAATCTAAAAACAAGATGCACCCTTATCTTATTCAAAAGCACCAAGAATTAAATAATGATGATTTTCAGAAACGAATAGTATTTTGTTAATGGGCCTTAGAAAAAATTAATGAACAGAGAGATTTTTTTGATTATGTCCTATTTGGTGATGAAGCTACATTCCATCGAAACGGTTCTGTTAATAGGCATAACTTTCACTACTATTCAACAAGTAATCCATACTACATAGTAACACATAGTCAAACAAGATGGTCTCTAAATGTGTGGGGAGGTATCGTCGGTATCCATGTAGTAGGACCATATTTTTTTGAAGATAACTTAAATGGTGAGATTTATTTAGATTTTATCGTAAATCAGTTACCGATATTAGAAGAGGTTCTACTTAATCTACGTGAACAAATGTGGTTTCTACATGATGGTGCTCCTACGCACCACAACGAATTAATACGTGGTGAACTTCATGATCAGTTTGGTGAAAGATGGATCGGAAGGGATGGACCGGCTTCCAAGGTCGCCAGATTTCAATAAAATGGACTCATTTTTTTGGGGTTACGTTAAAAACGAAGTATATAAAATACCTTCAACAACAAGGGATGATATGAAAAATAGAATCCGAATTGCATTTCAAAATATTTCTTTACAAATGCTTAGTAATGTAAGCAACTCTTTCAATGACCGCTTTCAAGTATGCATAGATGTTTTGGGAGGTCATTTTGAACACCTTACTTAAGTAAGATAAGTTAAAATGTTGATTTTTATTTTTCTATGTGTTGTTATTTTTTTTTTAATTTTCCGTCGGTTATTTTTTATAAATTTTATTTGAAATAAATTGTTTTCATTTCTGTGTCGTTATTTCGTTACTGAATTAATAAACAATAATATCAAACTGTCAGTTTCTGACAAATCAATCATGGCCAACTCACAATAATTATATTGGTAAACGTTAAAATATCTACCAAATTAATACTTTGATGGAAAAATAAAAATATCTAGAAAACTGATAACTTTAGGTATAGGGAGTACTTCATACAATTTGAAGTACGATATTAGTATTTTGAGATAGTGATATAAAATACAGGGTGTTCTATTTAAAATTACCAAGAAAATAATGTACTTGTATTTTGACTTACCCTCTATTTGATTTAACGAATATTATGAAAAGGAGTATGTTTTATAATTGTTAACAATTATTAAAAAACTATGGTTGCAATAGATCAATGTTCCTATACTCCTTTTTAATTATACAGGGAGTTAAACTTGATACGATTTTCAGGTAATATTGGTTATAACTTTTTAAATACCCGATATAACATAATATAACTTTACATTGTTGTGATGTGGAAGTGAAGCAGATTTCAAATTTAAAATAAAATACAGGGTGTTCTATTTAAAAAAAACATAAGTTTGGTCTGCCACCATCTTATGGAACACCCTGTAAGATTGTAACTAATTTTAAAATGTGGAGTTTAAAGCTGCCTACAATTTTTGTCAATAATTTTTTTTTGTAATTTTTACTATTACAGATCTGCTAAGCTTCCTCACACTAATCAATCACTCTGTATAAACCTTAGACCTGTTCTTGTGTGATCTTAAAGTTGTAGTCATATATTTGTGATGTTGACTGCCAGCCATATCTATCAGAGGGACATCCTGGTGATGGTGATCTGGTACGTCTTGGTCTTAACGACAGGTATCATGTCCTGGGCTGTGCGAATGACCTAGTAATCTTAGCTTACGGCAAATTGAATACCACATTCAGAGATTGAATGCAGCAGGCATGAAATTGACCAACAGGATAAATTTCGAGGGTTTGGGTGCTCATCCAAGTCTAAATGGTACACACTTAAATCTAGTAGGTGAAATAAAGTATCTATTTAAAGAACACTCTCAATTTCTTTACATGGCTTCTAATAATAGCTGAAAAATACCTAATTTTACCATAATATGTTAATAACAATTAAACGTGTAATATTTGGGCTTCCAGACCACTTCCATTGGATTCAGCGACTCAAAAAACCTATAATACCACCATCAAATCACTGCGAGCTAGAATTTCCCACGGGACCTCTTATGTAGCGACTAGACTAAGAATGGCGTCCGTTTATTTTGATATACGGCAGGAGAGAGAGAGAGAGAGAGAGAGAGAGAAAAAAGAAAACCGAATACTTGTGCATTGGAGGAGAACAAAAAGATCTCATATTAGATGGCATGGCCACGATAAAGCACAGCTAAGACTACAAATATCTAGGTATTATCAATTTTTCGCACGATAAAACATTAGAAAAAGCCATAAGAGAAA
This sequence comes from Diabrotica virgifera virgifera, assembly GCF_917563875.1. NCBI lineage: Eukaryota > Metazoa > Arthropoda > Insecta > Coleoptera > Chrysomelidae > Diabrotica > Diabrotica virgifera. The sequence goes on from NC_065452.1 coordinate 124,317,594, forward strand.
GAAATACGTTAGGTAGGAAATCTATCACAATGTTAAACAGTATTTTATGGGACCCATCCATCAGCAAAGAAAATAAAAAGATATGAGACTATTGTGAAAACTGTCACTCTATACAGCTGTGAGGTACGGCCAGTGAAAGAAAGAACAGTGGAAATGCTGAGAGCAACGGTAATTGATTTTTGGAGAAGAGCAGCAGGAAGATCTAGAAGAGAAAGGAATACCAACGAACGCTTTGTATATATCCATTCGGACATATGCAAAAAATGGATGGACAACGAATACCAAAGGAAATACTAAAATGTCAACCAGAAGGAAAGAGAAAACGAGGTAGACCGAGAAAAAGTTGGAGCGAAGGAATAGACAAAGAGCTGAGAGAAGGAAACATAAGAGGACCTATGGAACAAGCGGACGAAGTGGCGATCGGAAATCAGAATATTATAAACCGATATGTAGTAGTAGTAGTGCAGTAAAAAGAGTGTGTGTATTTTGTACGCACGTAAGAAGTTATACTTCTATTTTTATGATTTCAACGAAACAAGTATATTTTAAACATTTTAATTGTATATTTATTTAAATATTAAACTAATTTTAATACTTGATATAATAAAAAAAATTAAAAATAACGTTAATACGTCATTTTTTTTAACTGGAGCGTCCCCGCAATTGCTTTTTTCGTGAGGAATCATATAAACTCTAAAAGACGTCGTTTTCGATAAAAAATTTATACTATAATTTTTTCATAGGCTATTTTCAAGTTTCTGCTGTAATTTTCGTCAAATTTTAAAATGATTAAAAATGGTAAATTCTCGAAAAATAATGTTAATCCGTCATTTTTTGATGAACTGGAGCGTCTTAGCAATTGCTTTTACCTTGAGGAATTGTAGAAAACGTCAGATTTTCTACACAATTTTAATAGAAGTATAACTTCTAACGTGCGTACAAAGTACACACACATTTTTTTTTCTGTATTAGTAAGTCCAAAAATATGTATATATAAAGACTATTTAAAAAGTCAGTACAAATATAAACTCACTTTTGTCTCTGTTCTCACAACTTTTAAATCACAACTAAACAACCATAACCATAATAATAAAAATGACAACAACACATTCTGTAACCACAGCCGCCATATTGGATAATTTTTGATATTTCATTGGAGTACCCAATCAAAGCAAACGTATAACGCGTAGCATCTGCGCGTAGCATCAACAATTTTTGATGAATTAGCACACATTTACGTTCACTCCCAATCGCGCCTAAAGAAGTATAACGTCAAAAATATAATATTATTTTTTTGCATGTGAAAAATTGAACAGCAATTTACCAAGATTTGTACTGCATGGTTTACAAAAGTACCCCGTATAAAATAAGCCTAATGGTTTTGACTGAATTCTCTACAAGCGCTCGAGCTTCATTCTGTATCTCATATCGATCGTCATTGTTGCTTAAAGTATTGTGTAACGAAAATATAGTAGCAAATAATAAGTCTTTGTTCTAATGCAAATAATTATGTTAAACATATTAACGTGTATAATGAATGTTAGTTCAGTGTTAATTTGATTATGATTTTATGACAATAGGTTAATAGTGAAGCAGCTGTCAGAAACAGTAATGCAATAAAGTGAGTTTGGTTTGCTTAACCACACATCCGTGTATGCTTCTATTAAATCTTGTCATTCTCCAATGGTGCTTGTTGAAAATGTTAACCGCAGTGGTGGCCATCTCTTCCTGTACTGGACAAAAATTGAAATTGACACTTTGGTTAACTTTTGCGGGAGAGTTGTGCTGCACTTTTTGAAATTAAATGCCATCAGCCAATAAACTACAAGATTTTCTAGTTCGCTGCACAACAACAAATATCAAACTAAATCGTATACAGGGTCTCAAATATTAGAAAATAATAAAAAGAGAACAATATAAATTTTATAAATATCATACCAAAAAGTCAGAGACAATTAACTTCACAATAGTTGGAATATTTGAAGTTAGAGTTGATTTTCTTTGAAGTTAGGATTCAGTTTTTTTAAAAGCGTTGCGATTTTTTGTCTTTTTCTTCTTTAAAAAACGTACTATGAAGTAAAAACTTCTAAAAAAAATAGGAGCTTAAAAAAATAAAGTTGGAGCTCTTACCACGCTGAGCACATGAGATGTAAATTATATATTGTAAAATTCCCTCATCTTCTTATAGTCTTGGCATCCGTATGGCTTGTACTTTTTAGAAGTCTCGGAGGTTGTTAACAGAGAAGGCTCCCAATGTTTTCAATCTGATGGGATGAACATAAAAGAATGTGTGTGTACTTTGTACGCACGTAAGAAGTTATACTTCTATTATACGATTTCAACGAAATTAATATACTTTAAATAGTTTATTTATATTTTATTTAAATATTAAACTAATTTTATTACTTACTACTTTTCAAATTTTTTTATTAAAACAGTACCAAAAATTAAAAAAATAAAAGAATAAAACACACTACAAACACATTGAAAAATGTCACAAATGATTTCTGAACAATAATTATCCGAAACATTTTTAACTAAATACAGTAGAGCGTTGATAATCCGAACTAATTGGTACAGGGGTAGTTCGGATTATCAAATTGTTCGGATTATCCAACTTATGTTCAAAATACATACAAAGCTCATAAACATAGTACATGTACATACGTTTTAGTTACAAGGAATAAAACACCTGCATAATAAACAAATATATTGTATGTATTTCTGCATAAACAAAACAAAAATCCGCGGTCAGATTTTGCCGATATTGTCATATTAAATTCAAAAATTCGGTCCACGATCATATTTTTTAATTTTATAATTTTTTTGCGTTCGGGTTAGCGATCGTTCGGATTACTAGGGTTCGGATTATCGACGCTCTACTGTACGTATTTTCTGAAAAAAAAATTATGTAATAAATATACTTCCAATCATAAAATGTATGTAAAAAAAACCCGCTTATGTTTGTGCAGTTAGTATTGTAATTCATTCATCTTATACTTCTACCCACGGAGACACCTGCATCATGTGGGAAGATCGACGAACTAAACGGTTTAAACTTTTGACAGTTCTGAATTTAACCAAATTATTTTGATTTTTGCAGAATTTAAATAATAAAATACAACAAAACATAGAATAAGAAAACAATATATAAGGTGAATATTGACATAAATGTTGATGGTAATCAAATTATGTAAATCAAAGCATTATATGCTATTTTGATAGGTTTATTTTAGATTTTCTAAATAGGTAGGTACCTGCGTAATTTTTATTAGGATACTGAAACATTTACAATTATTACGTACCTGTCCCTTTTAAAGACTATTTAAAAATCACTACAATTATAAACTTGCTTTTTTCTTTGCCATCACAACAATAAAAACTAATATACACTTGTTTATCCGTAATCTCCATATTGAAAAATTATTGACAGATGATTTTAACACCCAATACGATCCCGTATAACGATTGAGCGACTAAATATACTGTCATATACTATAACGAGAGTTGACTAATATACTGTCGGTGTGCGCATGAGCCAGGGAATGTAAAAATTCACCCTCGTGCCAAAGGAAGTATAACTTTAATAATATTTTAATATTGTTTTATGTGTTATTAGATTGAAAACTTAGTCTTTTTCTTAGCAGATGTTGCCACGTCATACCAGCCATTTCGTTCGTTGCAATTCGAGACTGCACACGTCGGAGTATCCTAGTCCAGTAAGACAGAAGAGTATATGTGTCTACTGATGAGGGGCAAAAAAGTATCGAAACCGGTATAGACGCTTGCTGCACTTTCTAATTGAACTAGAATATAATGCTGCTGCGTTTTCGGGTTGCAATGAAATTTAAAATGTATATACATTTTTAATATGTACTTTATTTACTCTATTTGGAGTGAGTAGGAAACCTTCTCGTTGGAGCTTTTACCACGCTGAGCAGATGAGATGTGAATTATATGTTGTAAAGGTCCCACATCTTCTTATAATTTTGGCATCCGTATGGCTTGTATTTTTTAGAAGCCTCGGAGGTTGTTACCAGAGAAGGCTCCCAATGTTTTCAATCTGATGGGATGAAGAATAATATTTTAATATTGTTTTATGTATTATTAGATTGAAAACTTAGTCTTTTTCTTAGCAGATGTCGCTATGACATCCGAGTCGTTTCGTTAGTTGCAATCCGAGACTGCACAAGTCGGAGTATTCTGGTTCAGTCAGAGAGAAGAGCATAGTATATGTCTACTGACGAGGGGCAAAATAGTCTCGAAAGCGGTGTAGACGCTTGCTGCACTTTCTGATTGAACTAGAATATAATGCTGCTGCGTTTTGGGGCTGCAATGAAATTGAAAATGTATATACATTTTTAATGTTTATTTTATTTACTCTATTTGGAGTAAGTAGGAAACCTTCTCGTTGGAGCTTTTACCGCGCTGAGCTGATGAGATGTGAATTATATATGGTAAAATTCCCTCATCTTCATATAGTCTTGGCATCCGTATGGCTTGTATTTTTAGAAGTCTCGGAGGTTGTTACCAGAGAAGGCTCCCAATGTTTTATTACATTGAAAACTTAGTATTTTGCTTAGAAGATGTCGCTACGGCATCCTAGCCATTTCGTTTGTTGCAATCCGAGGCTGCACGTGTCTGAGTATCCTGGTTAAGTCGGAGAGTAGAGCATATGTGCCTACTGACGAGGGGCAAAAAGTCTCGAAACCGGTATAGACGCTTGCTGTACTCTCTGATTGCAATGAAATTGAAAATAATTATACATTTTAAATTTTTAAAAACTTCTAATGTAAAATGGTATAAATTTATTAAATTTTTTTAAAATATACCCAAAATGGATTTATAAAGGTTCAAAAACTTTTTAGTCTTATCGGACCATTCTCACTGAATAACGTCTGTACATCTAGTAATAGATACTAGCTACATAATTAAATTTATAACTTTTATAATTATTGTGACACTAGATCGATGTTAAATGATTAGATTTTTAAGGGCAACATACAGATACCCGCTCGAAAACATGGCTGCTCCAACGAGTGGTATCCCAACCAAATCAGTTGGTTGCCAGCTCTAGATCACAGTATATATTTTGCAACTGATGCTCTTCTGGACAGTGCATCAGCTCTTTCATTACCATAATATTATGACCTGGAACCCACACCAGTGTAACACTGTTATGTTCCGCCAGAGTGTCAAATTCGTGTCGGCATCACCACACTAGCCTAGATTCCTCCTTAGGGCTTATGACAGATGTTAATTTCTCTTGCATAGTAGTCCAGAGAAATAAGGTTTTTGTCGGGACACTTGAGCAGCCAGGTTGCAAATGGATTTTTTGGGTACTATATACCTAATACATTATAAATACAAAAATGCCCGTCACAGTTCGGACGAGAAACTTAGTTATTAACAAATAAGGGTCAAAAATGGCAGTTTTTTCGTTTAAATCGCTACAGATAAAAATAGGGTAATTAAATATCTTATTTAGAATATTCTTCTTTTTGTAGATAAGCCAAGGTTTAAAATGGCACTTTTTGAATTTTGGTCCCATCCTTTTTTGTTTCGGAAAGTGCAAAATAAAGCTAAAATTTCAAAAATAAAAATGTGCTATAACTTTTGCCAAAAAGGCCTTAAGACTTTCATGTTGCACGAAAAGTTGAGTAAAACATTCTATATAACGCACAACAAAATTTTCAGATGATTCGTCAATTAGTTTAAATTTATTCAATTTGTTTATCGCAAAGAGCTTTTTTTTCGCAATGTTATTGTCCAGAAAATAAACATGACATAGCAATTCTGTGGAAACCACATGCAAGAATAATAGTTCTATTTTTAAAGTATTGAAAAAAATCATTAAAAAGTCGTTTTTGTCACTCCGAAAAAAGTTTAGTAAAATAGAGTCATTTTTGGCTTATAAACAATTTGAATAACTTTTTTAATATGGACTATAGAGTAAATCTACCTTAGGATTTCAAAAGCTGATATTTAATTACGAATTTTCAGAAAAAAACTTTTTGCCTAGGTTAATTAGGTTTAAAGTTAGCCACTTTTATTATTTAATTCGCAGTTACTTCTATATACATCAAATTCTCCTGTAACAGTGTTAGTTACCATACTACTCCGAAACGGCTTGGCCGATTTTTATAAAATTTTACACGTTTATCCTGTAGGACGTTGAAGAGGTTTTAATCTATTTTTTATACCCATAAGTTATAAGGGGCGTTGCCCCCTTGAATTTTTTTTTATTTTTTTGGACAAAATTATCTACCTTAATTTTATATGATGTAGAATTAAAAAATACATACAACCCTTAATTTTCACTCTTCTATCACTAACCCCTATTTGTTAATAACCATCTATATATTTATATCTATAAAATTCTCCTGTCACAGTGTTAGATTTCATACTCCTCCGAGACCGCTTGACCGATTTTTATGAAATTATATATGTATATTCGGTAGGTCTCAGTATCGGTCGTAATCTATTTTTCATATCCCTGAGTGATAAGGGGAGTTCCCCCTAACATTTTGTAATGTTAGATGGGGTTGTGTGTACATAACGTACTCTATAAGACTACGAGTACATACAAATTAAAAAAATTGTGATCAAAATCCATCAACAAGTTCCAGCGATATTAATCGCAGCATATGTTTGCAGAATCAGTTTCATTTTTTGAGTGCACGTATTTTAGTAATTCCCCTCCACCGACCACGAATTAATTCCGTTCGGACGCCATTTTTAAAGCTTTATTAACCACTCGGTTGAAGTTAAAAGTTTACTCAAACTTTTACATATAACCTATATATCTTCAACTTCAAAATGGCTCTAGTTAGGTTGCTTAATTGTTATAAACAAAGTAGCCGTCAATTAAATAAAAAAAAGTTGCTAACTTTGACCATAATTAACCTAGGCTAAAAGTTTTTTTTTGAAAATTCGTATAAACATACCAGTTTTTCAAATTCTATTTTAGTTATAGTCTACAGTTAATATTAACAAAGTTATTCAAATTGATTTTAAGCCAAAAATGACTCTATTTTAATAAAATGTTTTCTGAGTGATAAAAATGACTTTTTAATGATTTTTTTAAATGCTTTGAAAATATGACTATTCTTCTTTCATGTTGTTTTCACAGAATTGCTGTATCATTATTATTTTCTGAACAATAACACTGCGAAAAAAAGCTCTTTGGGAAAATCAAATTGAATAAAATTTAAACTAATTTACGCATCGTCTTAAAATTTTTTGTGCATTGTATGGACTGCTTGACTCAACTTTTCATGCAATATGAAAGTCCTAAATTCATTTTCGCAAAAGTTATAGCAATTTTTTTAGTTTCGAAATTTTAGTCTTTCTTTGCAATTAGCGAAGCAACAAATGATTTCAATTCAAAACAAATGATTTCAATTCAACAATTCAAAAACTGCCATTTTATACCTTTGCTCCTCTACTAAAAGATGAATACTCTAAATGAGATATTTTTTAGTAACCCTATTTTCACCTGTAGCGATTTAAACGAAAAAACTCTCATTTTTGACCCTTATTTGTTAATAACTAAATTTCTCGTCCAAACTGTGACGGGCATTTTTGTATTTATAATGTATTAGGTATATAGTACCCAAAAACCCATTTGCAACCTGGCTGCTCAAGTGTCCCGAACATGGTATATTTTTGCCTTATTTCCCTGGTCTATAGTGCTAGATTCCAAAAATATCTGTCCGAAATTAGTCTAAGAGCTAGTGAACCCTCCGACTAACGGTCGTCCTGTAAGGCTAAAAATTTTTCTAGTGATAATTCATAGCACACCAAGGCTAAAAACCATGACCTGGCAGGCCTCAGTGGTGCACTTGTATCTACCAGGTGAATCGAAAAGTGCAAATTTAGGGGGTAAAATAAACTTTCTCCTGTAAGGTTTAAATTTAAGTATGTGTTTGAGTAAGTCATTCAGAAGAAATGTGTACAATGACAGGCGATTGTGAAGAGCATAAGACCTTGCCAGGCGAGGGGAAAGATTAGGGGTTTTTCCTAAAATATTCTTTTTGCATCGAACAATTTTTTTTTAGGTTTTTTGAATCATTCCAAACAGAAAACGTCTTTAGTGATTTTTCTCTTAAGTTAATAGTTTTTGTTATATAAGCGATTGAAAATTTTGAAAATTGCGAAATCGGCCATTTTTAACCCTAAATCGGACATTTATCTAAAAATTTCAATGTTGCCAAGATACGTAGATATTCTTTAAACATTGATTGATGAAATCCCGAAGAGTTTTTTGCAATAAAATATCGAAAACCCCTTTGTTTTTTTAATTGCTTATCAAGCAGGTGCGACACTGTAGTATAAGTGAGGACGTTTGAGTTTGCATAAATTCATTATCTTGAGAATGGGCAAACTTCAAGAGAAATCCTCAGACAGGTCGATTTTTATTTTTAAATTAGAACTTTTTGGCATATATATAATACTAGTGACGTCATCCATCTGAGCGTGATGACGTAATCGATGATTTTTTTAAATGAGAGTAGGGGTTGTGTGATAGCTCATTTGAAATGTTATTGAATTTTATATTCAGTAATATAAACCTTAACATAATTTTTTATACAGGGTGTACAAAAAATTCTTTTTTATTAAATTAACTTTGATTAAATTTGACAAATAGAAAAATTTTTTTTTGTACACCCTGTATAAATAATTATGTTATTGTTTATATTACTGAATAGAGAATTAAATAACCTTTCAAATGAGCTATCACACAACCCCTACTCTTATTTAAAAAAATCATCGATTACGTCATCACGCCCAGATGGATGACGTCACTAGTATTATATATATGCCAAAAAGTCCTAATTCAAAAATAAAAATCGACCTGTCTGAGGATTTCTCTTCAAATTTGCCCATCCTCGAGATAATGAATTTATGCAAACTCAAACGTCCTCACTTATACTACAGTGTCGCACACGCTTGATTAGCAATTAAAAAAACAAAGGGGTTTTCGATATTTTATTGCAAAGAACTCTTCGGGATTTCATCAATAAATGTTTAAAGAATATCTACGTACCTTGGCAACATTGAAATTTTTAGATAAATGTCCGATTTAGGGTTCAAAATGGCCGATTTCTCAATTTTCAAAATTCTCAATCGCTCATATACTTAACAAAAACGAGAAAAATCACTAAAGAGGTTTTCTGTTTGAAATGATTCAAAAAACTTAAAAAAAAATTGTTCGATGCAAAAAGAATAATTTTAGGAAAAACCCCTAATCTTTCCCCTCGCATGGCAAGGTCTTATGCTCTTCAGAATCGCCTGTCATTGTACACATTTCTTCTAAATGACTTACTCAAACACATACTTAAATTTAAACCTTACAGGAGAAAGTTTATTTTAGCCCCTAAATTTGCACTTTTCGATTCACCTGGTAGATACACGTGTACCGCTGAGGCCTGCCAGGTCATGGTTTTTAGCCTTGGTGTGCTATAAATTATCACTAGAAAAATTTTTAGCCTTACAGGACGACCGTTAGTCGGAGGGTTCACTAGCTCTTAGACTAAATATAGAGGCATATTCTCCTAGTGGAATGGAGATGTTTAAATTTACAACATTACCCAATATTCCTGCACCTGACCCTTCTAAAGTTTTAAACCCGCCTGTAGATCAGGTATAGTTTTTCAATCTGGAATGAGTCTTTCCGCTGCCTCATCCGTCTCGTGAGAAAATGTCCACTTCGAAGTGTACTTAAGGGTAAGAACAGAACAAGTGGGTCGCGGTGGTGGTGGAGGAGGAGGTCGCGGTCGATGTCGACATCCATGTAAAACAAACACATTGTACTGAATGAAAGAGAACAGAGCAGGTAAATCGCGGTGGAGGTTTAGCGCGATGCCATCCAGGAGGTTTACATCGATGATTTTGAAAATAAAAAGACTTTGTTTTACATGGATGTCTACTGCGCGGCCTACAAGGATGCTTCCTTGTGATTGGTCCGTTCGAACCAACTTGTCATTACCTGCTTTATCTGAGTTGATACTTTTTACATAATCCCTTTTTTGTATTCAGTTTATTTTTGAATTTCTAAAGTAATTAAATTCAGTAAATTTTTGAAATATGAAGGAGGATCTGATTATACACAGCTGACATTTCATCACTATCATCACTTGACTGACACAACATCGCAAAAGCACAGTCCTTTTGTCATTCAAATTTCATTAAACTATGTACTTCACTTGATAGTGGTTCTAGCTCGACTGACAGCGCAGGTGACCTCCTTGCTATGTGCTGTCGACATCGACCGCGACTTAAGTAGTAGCATCCATCGCGATCTACACCTCCACCTCGACCCACTTGTTCTGTTCTTACCTTAAGGGTAAGCACAGAACAAGTAAGTCGCGGTGGAGCTGTAGCTGTCGGTCGCGGTCGATGTCGACATCCATGTAAAACAAACACATTGTACTGAATGAATGAGAACAGAGTAGGTAAGTCGCGGTGGAGGTTTAGCGCGATGCCATCCAGGAGGTTTACATCGATGCTTCGATGCTTTTGAAAATCACTTTGTTTTAGGTACATACATGTCGTTCGAGGCCAAGTTGTCATTACCTGCGCTACCTGAGTTGCTACTTTTTATATAATTCTTTTTTCGTATTCAGTTTATTTTTGAATTTCTAAAGTATATAAATTCAGTAAGTTTTTGAAGTGCTTGAAGGAGATAGTAACTCAACTTGTATTGGAATGACAGGTAATTGATAAAAATGAGAATATAGTACATTCTTTCACGGTTTTTGCGGTAAATTTTAAAGAACCGTTTGGATTGACATTAAATTTGGCATAAGGATAGCTAACATATCAAAGAATAAAAGTGATATGGTGCCGATGTGTGCTTTTGTCCTGGGAATAGGTTTCACCCCATCTCGGGGGTGAAAAAATATATGTCCAAGATAAGTCCCGAAATGGATAAACTGACTAATTTTAGACAACTTTTGTTTTATAGAGTTTTTTCACCAAATCAATACTTTTCGAGTTATTTGCAAGTGAATATGTTCATTTTCCAACAAAATAACCACGTTTTTATACGGTTTTTCGCAAATAACTCAAAACGTAAGCATTTTGTCAAAAAAATATTCTTAGCAAAACTATAGCCTATAAAAAAAGTAAAAAAACGGTGTATACAGGGTGTAACAAAAATACAGGTCATAAATTAAATCACATATTCTGGGAATAAAAATAGTTCGAATGAACCTAACTTACCTTAGTACTAATATGCACATAAAAAAAGTTACAGCCCTTTGAAGTTACAAAATGAAAATCGATTTTTTCAACTATATCCAAAACTATGAGAGATTTTTTAATGAAAATGGACATGTGGCGATTTTATGGCAGGAACATCTTAAAGAAAAATTATAGTGAAGTTTGTGCACCCCATAAAAATTTTATGGGGGTTTTGTTCCCTTAAATCCCCCCAAACTTTTGTGTACGATCCAATTAAATTATTATTGTGGTACCTACCATTAGTTAAATTCAATATTTTTAAAACATTTTTGGCTCTTATTATTTTTTCGATCAGGCAGTTTTTATCGAATTGCGGCTTCTTTTTTAATATGTTTACATAAAAATTTTATGGGGGTGTTGTTCCTTTAAACCCCCCCAAATGTTTGTGTACGTTCCAATTAAACTATTACTGCGATACCATTAGTTAAACACAGTGTTTTTAAAATGTTTTTGCCTCTTTGTATTTTTACGATAAGGCACCTTTTATCGAGATGTGGCATCTTTTCTAATATGGTTCAAAATATACCTAAAAATGTAAATCATAAATAAATTTTCATATTATTACGAAGTCTCCATAATCGTACTTAACCATATACAAATATGTGGTGGATTTGACAAATATTCAAAATATCTCGATAAAAACTCGACTTTTCGAAAAAGTACTAAGAGGCAAAAAAGTTTTTAAAACATTGTGTTTAACTAATAGTACTACAAAAATAATTAAATTGGAACGTATACAAAAGTTTGGGGAGGTTTACAGGAACAAAACCCCCATAAAACTTTTATGGGGTGTCTAAAATTCACTATAATTTTTTCTTAAGATACTACTCCCATAAGAATGCCACATGTCCATTTTCAATATAATATCTCAAATAGTTTTCGATATATTGGAAAAAATCGATTTTTATTTTGTAACTTCAAAGGGCTGTAACTTTTTTTATGTGAACATTTGTACTAAGGTAAGTTAGGTTCGATCGACCTATTTTTGGTCCCAGAATATTTGATGAAATTTATGACCTGTATTTTTGATACACCCTGTATACTAGGTCTCTATACCTAGCAAAAGCAGAGTTGTAGCTAATGAAAAATAGCTTCATATTAGAAAAATTCCAAATAGAATAATTCAATGTGAAATATCCAAATAATGAAGCATTTTTGGGGATAACACATTACAACTTTTTTAAAGTGTTAAAAAAAGCTTTATTTCTGTTTAAAAAAAAATCAAAGTTGTGATGAGATACAGATCCATCCAAATAGGGAGTAGTTGTTTCCAATAAGTACGAGAATGTCTCAGGCGTCATCCTCATATACAAATAAAATCGTTCCGGGTCATTTTTCAGTTCGTGAAAAAGATGATATTCCCCTAAACTGCTTTTTTTCCAAATTATTGGATGCACTGAAAACCGTCTGTTGAATATATTATCTATCATCCACCATTTGGTTACAGCTGACATTTCATCACTATCATCACTAGATTGACACAGCATCGCAAAAGCACAACCTTTTTGTCATTCAAATTTCATTAAACTACTTCACTTGACAGTGGTTCTAGCTCGACTGACAGCGCAGGTGACCTCCTTGCTATGTGCTGTCGACATCGACCGCGACTTAACTAGTAGCATCCACCGCGACCTACACATCCACCGCGACTTACTTGTTCTGTGCTTACCCTAAGGCTTGTATCTGGGGATGCTTTATGGTCAGTATATATTACTGTTGTTCTGAAGCTATTTTCTTGTGGCATTTTTACAATTTTAACTATTTATAATGGGAAATAAGCCACAATATTATTAAAAAATGATTTTTATTAACGTTTCGACGTCCAAATCGGGTGCCGTTGTCAAAATACAAAATACTACTAACATAAACAAAAATGTTGTTGCTTAGTAAAAAAATTCTTCTAATAATTTATTTAATTTGACTCATTTATATCGGCAATTCAGATACATATGATACATTTTAAAGTAGAAGACTTTAAAATGATATTGCCAATATTTATGAGTTGAGTTCCTGGGACGACTTTACTTAATAAAAATCATTTTTTAATAATATTGTGGCTTATTTCCCACTATAAATAGTTAAAAGTATATATTACCTTATTCTCGCTTCCTCTCTTATTATCATCATCAACCCGTACGCGTCAACTGCTGGACATAGGTTTTCCTCAGCTCTTTCTATCTGTCTCTGTCTTATGCGGCTTGCATCCTGTTACTGATAACACGCTTCAGATCGTCGGTCCATCTGGATGGTGGACGTACTCTGCTCCGTAGTGCTTCTTCTCGTGGCCTCCACTCGATAATACGTTTTGTTTATCGGTTGTCTGGTAATTTGGCGACGTGTCCTGCTCAATTCCACTTTAGGAATGCGATTTTTTCTGTTTTTGTTCTACGGCGGCGCATTTCTTCGTTTGTAATTCAGTCTCTCAAGGAGACACCCAACATCTGGCGCTCCATAGCCCTCTGAGTTACGCGAATCTACTACGTTTTTATACTATCCTAAATACACTTCCTTTATTTGTGAGTGTTAATGTTTCCGTTCCAGGCAACACACACTGGTCAAAGATTTTCCTTTTCAGGCATATGGGTAAGTCCAATTTGAATACATAGTTTAGTTTACCAAGCGCTGCCCAGACTAATCCTATGCGACGTAGGAGCTCACATGTCTGGTTATTTCTGCCCAACCAAATTTCTTGTCCCAAGTACTTATAAGATGCAGTCTGCTTAATATCCCCTCCATCAACAACAATATAACAATTTAGCGCCAGATTAGTCATTATTTGCGTTTCTGTCTTTTATAATTATATCTAAAGAAGGAAGATACAGTAAGGCCTTCATAGCTGCTGTTGATGTGCCCCTCATAGTCCCTGTGATTCTGAGCCAGGCAAGTCTTTGCACCTTGCTTAGTTCGAGGATGGTACTTTTTTCCTGTACCTGGCCATCATACCACTGATACATATGTAATTGTGAGTTTTACCACCATGTTATAAATCCAATAAAATATGTCTTGATTTTCTTCTTCTTCTTAGGCTTTTACTGTTATATTGACCCATCCTATGCTATTATCTTTGGTCATTTTCAAAAAAGGGCGAATCGAAAACAACACTAGGCAACCAAATAAGTATGCGAAGGCTATGAAAGATGCCTATGAGGAAATAACAACTAGAATTGGAGAGAGTATAAATTTCACTTGAAAATATAATTTATTAAGGCTTACTTTTATATATTCTATTTAGTGTTTGTCTCATTAAAATCAGATATGGCAAATTCCAAGATGCAATTTTCTAATAGGTAATGCAAGCAGGCGATGTAGTGTTATAAATATTCTTTAGTCTCAGCATCCATTATGGCTTGCATTTTTAGAAGCCTCGGAGGTGTAATCTGAAAATGGTCCCAATAGTTTTGATCTGGTGGTATGTACGTAGTCTTTTTTCTAACAGTTGTCGCTAGGGCATACCTGCTATTTCGTTCGTTGCCATCCGAGACTGGACGCCGCGCCGGGGATTATTCTGGGTCGGTTAAAGAGAGCTGCATATGCACCTCCTGACGAGAGACTAATGAGTCTCGAAACCGGTAGGGTGCTTACAGCACTATCTGATTGAACTAAAATATAATACAGCTGTAATTTCATATTAAAACGAAACTAAAAACGTTTATTCATTTTTAATGTTAGAAATATATTTATAATCTTACTTAAATAACAAATACCCCAATAAATACCAATATATGTGAATTTACTTTAGAAACTAAAAAATAAAAAAAAAATATGAAAAAAAATTATGAAATAAAAATTTTAAGGAACGGTTTTCTTTAGTTACGAGTGACTAAAATTAAATATATAAAAAAATCAACTAAAAAGCAAAAAATAAAAAAAATTGAAAAAATAGTAACACATTCGTCAAAGAAAAGCGTCTTCATCGAATAAACGGTTTTCGCCCCAATCTTTTCTTTAACTAATGTTTTAGATTTTTTCAATTTTTTTTTATTTTTTGCTTTTTAGTTGATTTTTTATAATATTTTTTTTATTATTTACTTTTTAGTCTTACACTTTTCAAATATTATAAAATATATCGTCATGTTTATTAAAATATGTATAAAACATATTATGATGTACTAACATGAAAAGTAGTCGGAATCGCCAAAAAATTTGAAACTTTATTGTTTATTTATGAAGCATAACGTAAACAATTAACGTAAAAAGTGAAATTATTTATAGTTCATATCATTAGCTACACTCCGTAAGAGTTTCAAGTTTTTACATTGTAAAAAACAAGGGATTTTTAGCATTTTCCATTGAAATCGTTTTTTTTTTATTTAAACAATTAATAAACATAAAAATTTTTTTTATTGACTATTCGTGTATTGTTCCCACCAATGCCTATGTCTGTAAATTTTCATTCATTTGCATTGGAGAAAAGGCAGTCAAATTAACGTCCAAAGATTTGACGCAAACTATTGAACTAAATAAAAGCGTTTAATAAAAAAAATACATTCATTCTAGTGATGTACGTATTAAATTGTCGTCTTTAACAGCATCGTATCGAAGCATATAGTCACTTATCAACAAACCAACTACCCACTTTCGGGAATCCGCTTTCAATTTCAATTTCCATCATTTTTCCTTTTCTACGTTCAGTCGTCTGATAATCATTTTCTGAGTTTGTATCTCTAACTTTCGTTAAATTGTTCTAACTTTATAGGGCAAACCAGTTTTGATGCTATTGTCTTAAAACATCTTTCGTATTTACTCCCTTCTCCACATTTCAAATTCATTCAATATGGGGTAAATGGTTCCTAATTAACAATTTTGAGATAATTCTCTTAGAGAAGTACAGCTATGTCTTGTGAAAACATTTGTAAAAAAAAACAAATGTGTGTTTAATTTGAGCGGTTGTATTGGATTTGTTTTTCAATATCGTGATGCCGATGTTTTAAAACATAATCCAATAATTAAAAAAACTACTATAATAATATTTTCATTTTATACAGAACAAGTAAAAACTTCGTTTGTACAATGGTATAAAAAGTTTATTGAAAAACTATTAAAAAGTCATCTAAAACGATTCGCAAAACGTTTTCGATCTAGATCAGATCAACTTCAGTGCCTAGAATTTTCATTTTAGTTATTTGTTCTAGATATTGAGAGAGTTATTCACTTTAAATATCTGGGATGCCATATTAAAGACTAACTAGATCCAAGTAATATGAGTAGTAAAGCTAATAAGACTCATTCAAGCCACAATGGATGAAACTCAGGCATGTGTACGAATACAAAACCACCGGAGAGACTTTTTCAAAATTTCCTAGGAACTAAAGCAGGGAGATGGGCTGGCCCCAATATTGTTTAATTGTTTAACCTGGCACTGAAGTATGCATTTAGACAAATGCAAACTGGACGAGGAGACCTACTGACCAACCGAACGGTTCAACTGGCCGCTTATGCCGATGATATTAATATTATGAGTAGAACATCAACAGGTGCACAGGAAATATACGCACAGTTAAAAACACAAACAAAAATGCTAGGTCTGGAAATTAACACAGAAAAAAACAAAAATAATGACTCAGACGAGAAGAAATATAGTCCCACAAAACATTATACATGAAGATGACATTGAAACGGTTGGAAAGTTTACATACCTGGGAGTAGAAATATATGCCGACGGATCAGATGATGGAAAAATACGGAAGAGAATAACGTAGGCAAACAGAGCTTATTTTGCCCTCTCCCATATATTTCGGTCTAAAAGTGTCCACCGAAATACAAAGATGAGAATCTATAAAACTTTAATTCGACCAATAACATGCTATCGCAGTGAAGCCTGGGCCCTGAAAGAAACATCCAAAAACAAACTCGACACATTCGAGAGGAAAGTAGTGAGGAAAATACTAGCACCTGTGAGGGAAAACGGAATCTTCAGAAGTCGATACAACAACGAACTTTATCAACTTTATAAGGAAGCACCCCTGTCAGACTTCATTAGAATACAAAGATTGCAATGGGCCGGACATGTGATAAGAATGGGAGAGGATAGGCTACCAAAAAGAGCACTGACTGTTAGAATGCAGGGAAAGAGACCGGTTGGAAAGCTAAGAAAGCGCTGGGAAGAGACAGTAAACAGCGACGCACAAGCCCTTTTAGGAATCCGTGTATGAAGAAGAGCAGCCACAGCCAAGCAAGGGTGGAGGCAAAAAATAAAGGAGGCCAAGGCTCAATTTGGGCTCTAGTGCCGTAGAAGAAGAAGATCCAAGTAAAGAGATCAAATGCAGAATTGAAGCAGCTCACACAACGTTTCTAAAAATGAAATCATTCTACTATGACCACAGCTTAATCCTAAAATTACCTTAAAGAATGATCAAATGCTATATTTGGTCAGTATTGTTACATAGCACTGAGACCTGGACTCTGAAAGCTGATAGAATCAGTCGACTAGAGACTTTTGAGAAGGGTTTCGTAGAAAAGATTTTCGAGTGGTTTCGCAGAAGAGTGCCCCGAATACCCTTGACAGCGTTGCAGAAAAATTTCATACCTAAGGCATGTTCTTAGAGAAGACCGATACAAAATCCTTCAGTTCTTCTTTCTCATAATCCTTAGTGCTCTTCAGGGCGTCGGATGTCGGGTTCCGCCTTTTATCCATTTCTTCCAATCGCTTCTATTGGTGGCCAGGTTCTTCATATCCCTCAATCTTATGTGTCTCCTTTCACCTATATCCTGGATCTGGTTCATCCATGTCTTCCTCGGCCTTCCCTTTTCTTTTGTTTTCCGTTTTGGCTTCATGTACCTTCATTGTAAATATTATTTGCTCCATTCGTTGTATGTGTCCAAACCAGCTTAATTGTTTGTTTTCGATCTTCCTCATTATCGGTTCTTGTTCTAGTTCCCTTCTTATATCTTCATTTCTGAATCTATCAAACTTCGTAACTCCGGCTATTCTTCTCATGTATTTCATCTCGGTCGCGTTTATCATTGATTCATGTTTCTTTTGCACAATAAATGTTTCCGCCCCATATGTCATTATTGGATTTACTATGCTGTTATATACATACTCTGAGTTTAGCTTTGTCGTTTATTTCTGACTTTCCAAAAATTGTATTATTTAAAGAGTAATACACGTTAGTTGCCTTCTTCAGTTTATTACTTATTGCCAAGTCCGTTTTCCCATCATCTGTTAATATATTTCCCAAATATTCAAAAGTAGATATCTACGTGTTCTATTACTTGTTCCCTTACTATTATATTAGTATTCCTTTCCCTTTTCTCATCTTCATTTATTATCATAGGTTTTGTTTTGTTGAGATTCACTTTCATTTTTAATTTCTGTATCTCTTTTTGCCAAATATCTATTAGTTTCTGCATTTTCTCTACTGTGTCTGTGATTAAAACTATAGCATCAGCCTATAGAAGGGAGTTGACCTTTATTGCATTTAAGTTTTTATATTCTACTATGTATTGAAGATTTCTTGTTTGATCTTTGGTATTTTTGATTAAAGTATCCATGACTATTATAAACAAGGGGGCGGCTTAGTCCATCTCCTTGTTTAATTCCCTTATCCCATTTAAAAGTGCCTGATCTTTCTCGATTTATTTGTACTTGGCCTTCTACTTCCATATATATATATATATATATATATATATATATATATATATATATATATATATATATATATATATGTATATATATATAGATTTTATGACTTTTATCATATTTTTTGGTATATTATACCTTTCCAATATTTTCCACATTATTTCTCTGTATATCGGATCAAATGCCGCCTTCAGATCATCGAACATGAGAAATAGTTCATCCCCTTTACGGCATTTTCTCTATTATATTCCTTATAATATAGACGTTATCGTTTGTTTGACTGTTTGATATGAATGCAGCTTGTTCCTATTCCAATTCTTTCTCTATCACTGATCTTAAACGCTTCTCTATAATTCTCGGGTATACCTTGAAGGCGACCGATGACAAGCATATTGCTCTATAATTCTCGCATTCATTATGTTGTCCTTTTTTGTATATTGGTAGAACTATGTTTTTCTTCCAGTCATCTGGGATGTTCTCTGTACTCCATGCTCCTTTGCATGTCTGTAATAGCCAGTCCTCTCCTTTTTCACCCATCCATTTTATCATTTCTGGATCTATTTGGTCCTCTCCTGCCGCTTTTCCAAGTTTAATATTGTTTATAGCTTTTTCCAGTTCTTCCTTCCTTATACTTTCTGGTTCCTCTTCCGCTTCCAATTCTGGTCTATTTATTCCTGCTTCATTTCTTTCTACTTCTTTGTGTTTGAATTTATCTTCGTAGTATTGTTTCCATACTTCTAGTATTTCTGTAGTCTCTATTTTCAATTGGTTGTTTTATCTTTGATTCCGTACTGTTCCCTACCTTTTTACCTCTTAAACCCTTTATGCGCTTCAAGAATTTTCTGCTTATTCTTCAGCCTATCATGAAGGCTAATTTCGAGGGCCGCAGAGGAACTGAAAGCAACCAGATGTCATGGCCTAAGAATATTTGCGATTGGAAGGGAATACGCAGTACTGAACAATCCCACTAGCTGAAGACTGTGAACAAATATGGAACCGAAAGAAGAAGAAGTCCCAGATATTTTTATCTATTCAGGTTCTTATCGCTAAGACAATACAAGAGAAATGCTAGCACAAAAATCAAAAACTAAACCAAGCAGCCAAGTCTGGTAGAATGATGAAATAAAAGAACAAAAAATAAGCATTACCAAAAATGGTTAAGTACTGAAACTGACAAAGATAGGATGGAATAAAACAGAATAAAGCAAGCAGCGTGAACCACAGTTCAAAAGACATAGATTATTACCTATTAATATCCCATTATGCTATTAACATAGATTTATGGTAGTACAAATGTAAGGAATTAAACCCATATGTATCTAGGTGGCAGGCAGTACACAGAAGATTGCCGATATATAAATTCCGTGAAAAAATTCAAAAATTCAGTCAACCCACTGACATTAAACTCAATTCCAAATAAAGTCCTCTTCTAAGTTTACTCCTCTTACATTACCAACTCTATATTTTGTATATTCACTTCTACGAATCAATTAAGTTAAAGTTTTAGTGTGGCAAAGTTTATTTGTGGTTTTCTTAACATAGCTGGACAGCTGCTGCTATAATGAAATCGCCAGCAACGCAAAGTTAAAATGTCATTCATCGATTGACAAACGTTTATTACCCTATTCAATCAAAAGTAGCTTGAGGTTAAACCACAGTAGCAAAGGGATTAATTAATATGGTTTATGAAATTTAAAATAAATAGTTTAGGGCATAAATTATACAGGGCAATTCCAATCGAAAAGTAGGATGATCTTATACGAAAAAATAAACATCTAGTGCAGTTGGTGGAAGAGAGAGTCTTAATAAATGGAAAGGCTTCCCAAATAACAAATATGTAACACGATAGTAGGATAGTAAGAAATGTAATAACTACAGGGGTATTGTGTGTTAGCATCTATTGGTAGGCTATATGGGAAAATACTATAAGAAAAACTGGAAAAATCTATCCCAAATAAAATCAGATATGAGCAGGCAGGATTTACTGCAGGAAGCAGCTTATACAGCAGTTATACAGCTTATGCAGCATTTATATATACTCCAACATTGAATCGAGAAGAATAAAATGGACAGGTACACATAGTATTTATCGATCTGAAATAAATACTCGAACGAATTAAGAAGAAAAAAAGCTTACTGCAGGGATGCTCTACATCTCCGATGGTGTTTAACATATTATTGAAACAAATATTAAAGCCATGGAAAAGGAAATATAAAGCTACGTATATACCAATCTGAGACAACTTCTTGTACGCACTAAGTTTTGCAGATTGCCAAGTGGTAACGGATTAAGATGAAGAATATCTGTCATATATGCTCCGAAAATTAGAAAAGGCATACACAAAGAGGGACTGCAAGACATAACTAGAAGATTATCAGAGACAAGAACATGTATGAAACAAATGAACGGAGGAGTACTATAGGATAGACAGATTACCAGAGATACAACAAGAACATAACAATATTCTTTAATGGACGTAAACAGTAACATTAAGAAAGACATAAATAGTAACTTATATGCTTTCCTAACTAGCGTGTTTTTCTTAAAAATTTTCTTGAAACAATTTTTTCTTTAATTTTGGATCTTGTTAGGGGGTAAATTTCCCCATTTTCCTTCCCCGTAGATCCGGCAATGGAAAAGGAAATGTGAATGTATAGGAATACCAATCCGAGACGACTTCTTGTACACGACTTCTTCTAAAAGAGAAATACCTGTACAAAGAACGGACGGGAAATAAACCTAGAAACGACCAAATACTTAACAACAGAATAAGAACCAGTCAAAACCGTGGACATAGACGAAGATAAAGAAATTTACGGCACTGAAAAATTAAAATACTTAGGATTCATAAACTCAAAGAATGAAACCACTGAGCAAGAGTGGTATGGAACAACCAACAGATTAGTATAGACAAGAAGATGTATCAAACAAATGAACGGAGTACTATGGGATGGAAAAATTACAAGAAATACAAAGAAGAGAATTAACATCTTGGTGCGGTACTCAATTTAATGACTTCGGAGCAGAGAATTGGGTAATAAATAAACGAAACTGGTGCAAAATTACAGAAAACGAAATGGAGTTCATGACAAAAAACTTTAGAGTAACAAGACTGGATCGCATAAGGAGATAAAAAGAAGAATGGCAATAGAACAAGATATACCAAGCTACATTGAAGGAAAACGTTTAATTTGGTATGTACATGTGAGAAAAACATATTGGAGAACATATTGGATCCTAATAAGAAAGAGAAAAGAAGAAGCAAATGAAAATAATATATACAGGTATAAAAAGTACTTAGAATTACGCTGCAAGAACTTATAGAAGCAGCGTTGACATAAACGAGTAAAAAATCAACCGGAGCAGATGAAATAAATAGGGAAGTCTTAAACTGTTGAGATCTCTTACTACATTTAGGAATGCTACATCTCACAAATCAATGTTAATGTGTGAATATTCCTCAATATCATTTTAAAGCAAATTTTTTGTTTAAAATGTGTGTGGCCGCATTTACGTGAATATGTTCATCCAATGTCTTTGCATTAAACATGTCATTACCCTAGAAGATAAATATATTCTAAAAACTAAACTGTCCGTAGTTTGCATAAAAACTCACCAACAAAACAAGTTTAAAATTATCAGAACAACAATGAAACATTCCGTTTCCAGCTACGATTTTAATTTAAACTGGCTAAAGTGACCATACACTAAATAATAGAAGATTTCGAAATATCCTAAAAGAGTGACTAAAATTAAACATATTATAAAAAAATCAACTAAATAGCAAAAAATAAGAAAAATTGAAAAAATCGAAAAAATTTGAACAGATTCGTCAAAGAAAAGCGTGACGCGTCTTCATCTAATAAACGGTTTTCGCAAAACGCTTTTCTTTAACGAATGTGTTAGATTTTTTCAATTTTTTTTTTTTGCTTTTTAGTTGATTTTTTTTATATGTTTAATTTTAGTCACTCGTAACTAAAGAAAAGCGTTTCTTAAATTTTTTTTTTTATATTTTTTACTTTTTAGTCTTACACTTTACAAACATTAAAATATAATATCGTCATGTTTATTAAAATATGTACAAAACATATGATGTACAAACATGAAAATAATCGGAATCGGCAAAAAATTTGAAACTTTATTGTTTATTTATGAAGCATAACGTAAACAATCAACGTAAAAAGTGAAATTATGTATAGTTCATATAATTAGCTACAATCTGTAAAAGTTTCAAGTTTCTTCATTGTAAAAAACAAGAAAATTTAAGCATTTTCCAAAAATCGTTTTTTTTTTATTTAAGCAATTAATAAACATAAAAATTTTTTATTGACTATTCGTGTATTGTTCCCTTAAATGCATATGTCTGCAAATTTTTAGTCATTTACATTGAAGAAAAGGCAGTCAAATTAACTTCCAAAGATTTCACCCAAACGATTGAACTAAAGAAAAGCGTTTAATTAATTAATACGACAAAACGAATTCTAATGTTAATTATAGCACAAAGCGTCTCTACTGGTGCGGTGGTTTTCTAAGACTAAGATAAAAACACGAATTTTTTAAATTCGAGTTTTGTTTGAAGTTTTGTTTCGTATCGTATTGAAATTTGACACGAATAAACCCTGATTTGTATATAAACAAATATATGAGCGTTCAAAATTTGAAACTTCATTGTTTATTTATGAAGCATAACGTAAAAAATTAACGTAAAACTGAAATTATGTATAGTTCATATCATTAGCTACAATCCGTAAAAGTTTCAAGTTTCTACATTGTAAAAAACAACCGAATTTAAGCATTTTACATTAAAATCGTTTGTTTTATTTAAACAACTAATAAACATAAAAAAATATGTTATTGACTACTCGTGTATTGTTCCCGCAAATGCATATGTCTGCAAATTTTCATTAATTTGTATTGAAGAAAAGTCAGTCAAATTAACGTCTAAAGATTTGATGCAAACTATTGAAGTAAAGAAAAGCGTTTAATAATAAATACATGATTACTATATTTGCTGTTGTTCCAGCGGATCTTTGCACATTGTGACGATCGTATAATTTTATCGTCTAGGGTAGGTCTATGTATTAAGCAAAACGTGTTTTTATACCGTCTCTGACAGTATAAAAGACGGAACGGAAATCTATTTGATGATTCTCTGTGTGCTGAACAAAGAATAATCAACCAAGTATCCACCAACCGTGAGTTAAATGTATCCCGACTATATTCCGAAACCTTCCAAGCCCCATCGTCTTGGCGAGCTGAGCGAATTCGACGAGTCACAACCCCATCCTAAGCTACGCGAGCTGAGTGAAGCTATCCTTCCATTTTCTTACCTTCTGGCGAGATGAGCGAGATTTCCTCTCCTTATACATCTATTTTGCGTTAATAAATAAATCCGATTCCTAATCCACTCGTTCGTCGTTCAGTATCATTATTCATGTATCAAATATTGTCACATCGACCCGAGATTTACGAAAGTCCGATATGTAGATTGTAAATATATTTTGTTAACGAAATTAAGAAGTAATTAACGCTAATTATCTTATCTTTTGGATGCTTGGTTTTAAAATAAATGTCTTATAAAAACGAATTCTGTCTTCGAATGAGTTTGTTACTCAAGATCATCAGAATATTCATTAAAATTTAATTCGTGAATAATTTAATTATTCACGAATTACTTTTTACGAATTAAAGCTGCTTTTGATTCTATAAATAGAGAAGTAATATGGTCAGTAAGGGAAGACCTGCAAATTCCGCAAAAGATAGTAAGCGTCGTAAAAAGTACATATAGAAGCGTACTTGCTAAAGTACAAATAAACGGAAAAAGATCGCCAATAATAAACCTAAGGAGAGGAATAAAACAAGGGGACAGTCTCAGCCCATTTTTGTTTATATTAGTAATGGATATAGTAATGAAGAGCGCTAAGAGAATGTCAACGCAATTACAGTCAACAATAGGGTACAGGAATTTAGTATCAGTGAGATTGGAGGGATTACTATATGCAGATGACCTAGTAATAATACCAGACAATAAAGAGAAAATGCAAAAATTAATCGATATCTGGGTGGAAGAAATAGAAAATTTGAAAATGGAGCTAAATGTAAAGAAAACGAAGACCGTGATAGTAGCCCAAAAGAAAAGGGAAGAAATAAACCAAACGATATTTAGGTGCAAAAACGAAATAATAGAAACAGTCTCGACGTTTGAATACCTGGGAGTAATAATATAGGAGGATGGAAAGGTAGATCAATAAATCTCATACAGAGCGAAAAAAGCAAATAAGATCTACTATGCACTAAATAAAACAATATTTGGAAAGGAAGAAATAGATAAAGAAATAAAACTGAAGGTATACAATGCAATATATGTACCAACTTTAATATATGCAAGTGAGACATGGGTAAACAATGCAAAAATAGATAGTACAATAAACGCAGCGGAGATGAAGCAGCTGAGAAAAATAGCAGGAAAAACGAAATTGGACAGAATAAGAAATGAAGATATTAGACAAAACTGAAACAGGAATCGATAATAACCAAGGATCAAAAAATAAAATTAAAATGGTATGGACACATTAACAGAATGGACCAAGGAAGACTACCAAAGCAGGTGATGGAATCAAAAAGATATGGTAAAAGTAGGAAAGTGAGGCCAAGGAAGAGATGGATGGATCACATTATAGAAATTGGACAGGAAAAAGGAAAAACACTTCAACAAATAATGAAAGAGTTAGCAAAGGACCGCAAGAAATGGAAGATATGGATAGAGGATGAATAAAACCTCCGACGCCCCTGAGGGACATAAGGAGTTTCGAGAAAGAAGAAGAAGAAGAATTACTTTTTATACTAGGACTATTTTTTTACTCACAGAAACTGTTTTTTTCTTTATAGCATCGCAAAATTAATCAGCTTACCATAGTAAGCTGATCAGTCCATAACTTCAGTTATAACTAATCAGTCCATAGAAACCACAATAAGTTAACCAAGGTTAAGCGATACGGCATATCTTTGATACATTATTTTCTAAGAATTTTGACGTTTATCATTTTCAGTGACATTGGCGATTTTTTTGCGTTTAAAATAAATGATTTTCATATTAATTAAGCTGTTAGTCTTTCTTTGTACATTTCATAGTAATTTTTATTTCCAAACATAATTGTTGGAACGACTAATAATGGTATCTTATTTGATTACTTCGTTATACTATTTGAGTCTGACTATAGTTCCGTGGAACCCAAACGCTTATTTATTTATTTTTGAGATTACTGATTAACTTTTTATTGTTTTTTTAAATTCATTTGTTACCGTTCTATATTTAACTTTATATTAGTAATAGTCCGTATGCTGTTTAATGTTGAATCCATCAATCGCTTTAATAGTGAAAAAAGATCAAACACTTCAATAAAATAACTTTATAAAATACGTCCACCGGGATAATAGTCATCGTTTCACTTAATGTTTTGATTTTACTTGTTTGAAAATCAATCATTACGTTTGTGCAAAGATCCGTTGGAACAACTGTAATGGACTTCGACTAAGTATAAATTGAATTCAGTTGACACAATTTTCCTTCTTCTTCTTAAAGTGCCGTCTCCTCAATGGAGGTTGGTTACTACAATTGCAAACTCTTCTCTGTCTTCAGCTGTTCTTATTAACTGTTCAGAATTTAGCCCTGTCCATTGTCGGATGTTTCTGAGCCACGATAGTCTTTTTCTTTCTAGTCCTTTCTTTCCCTCGACATTTCCTTTCACTATAAGTTGAGCATATTGGTACTTATTATTTCTCAGTATGTATCCTAGGTATGATGTTTTTCTAACTTTCATTGTGTTGAGAAGTTCTCTTGCCTTGCTTATTCTATGCAGCACTTCTTCGTTTGAGATATGTGATGTCCATGAAATTTTGAGGATTCTCCGGTAGATCCACATTTCAAAGGCCTCCAATTTATTTACGGTTGATGTTTTAAGGGTCCATGTCTCAACTGCATAGAGAAGAGTCGACCAGATGTAGCATTTGGATAACCGTAGTCGGATTTAGAGTTTTATTCGAGAATCATAAAGAAGTTTTTTGATTTTTTCGAAAGATTTTCTGGCCTGTTCTATTCTCGATCTTATTTCTAGATCAGGATTTAGGCTGCTATCGATCCAACATCGCAAGTACTTAAATCTATTGACCTGTTCTAAAATATACCCATTTGTTGTGCAAGGTTGAGGTACATTTTCGGATTGACATCACGTGGTTTTTTTAATGTTTGTTTATATACCACATTGCTCACAGGTCGAGTTGGTCTTGTCTATGAGCCGTTGTAGACCCAAGTCGGAATCTGCAATCAATACCGTATCATCGGCGTATCTGATGCTGTTGATATTTACGCCATTCACCTTGACTCCATCCTAGGAATCCTCCAGTGCCCCTTTAAATAGAAACTCGGAGTAAATACTAAACAGCAGAGGCGACAGAACACATCCCTGTCTAACTCCCTTCTAATTTCCTACTTCTGCGGATGTGTAACCTTCGATTCTTATGCTGGCGTTTTGGTTCCAGTACAAGTTTTTGAAGTTATACTTCTTTACGGGCGTAATGACGTTGAATTTTTATATGGGAAAACCTAGCGA
Source organism: Diabrotica virgifera virgifera (assembly GCF_917563875.1). Classification (NCBI taxonomy): domain Eukaryota; kingdom Metazoa; phylum Arthropoda; class Insecta; order Coleoptera; family Chrysomelidae; genus Diabrotica; species Diabrotica virgifera. The sequence continues at coordinate 124,345,033 of NC_065452.1, forward strand.
CCGGGCTCATGCGCATTATAACTTTGTTCTGATTGGATGTTCAAATGACATGACAAAAATTATCCAATATGGCAGCTGTGGCACAGCTGTGTGTGGGACTGTGGTTTGGTTAAAATGTATGGTTGTTGCGTTTTAAAATTTGTAGGAAGAGAAACAACAAACAAAAAGTTAGTTAATGGTTATACTGCCTTTTTAAATAGTTTTCATATTATATTTTTGGACTTATTTACATAGAAGAGATGATTGTTGCATGCCAATGTGAAAGCCCATCAAACTGTGACTAGTATGTAGTGCCGCAGATCTCGCTTATTCAAAGCTAAAGAATCTTACACTGGTAAGTGTTTTATAAATAGTTGATCAAATTTTGTTATGATATTTGAACATAGCCACTTTGCACGATGCAAGTGATTGCGAAATTTATTAGTCGTTATACGGGCTCCGATATCTACCTATTTGAACCTGCCAAAATACATAAGTATGTAGTATGTAATACTTTTATTTACATAATTTGATTACCATCAAAATTTCTATCTAATATATTGTTTTCTTACTCTATGTTTTGTTGTATTTTTTCAATTCTAAATCATTTCAATTCAAAATCAAAATAATTTGATTTACATAAGTTAAAAATGTCAAAAGTTTAATCCGTTTAGTTAGTCGATCTTCGCACATAATGACAAGCTGTCTCTGTGGCGTAGTTTTAATGCGAGTGAACCCCAATACAACGCAAATACCAGCCGCGTGGTAAGTTGGTTCGAATCCCAATAGAAACTTTTATTTTTTTTATACATTTTATGATTGTAAGTATATTTATTATATAATTTTATTTTCAGAAAATACGTATTTAGTTAAAAAATTTTCCGACAATTAATGTTCAGAAATCATTTGTGGCATTTTTCACTTTGACATTAATAAACGTCAAATACGGTTGCATCTAAAATAGCTCCAGAAAAAATTAATTTTTTAGTAGTTTAACTTAAATTAATTTTATAGTGGTTTTAATTATCATTGATAAGAAGTTTCAGTCCTATGGGTTAAACAGCCTAGGCTTCTTTTCACGGTGTTTAACTTTTGTGTGAACAGTTTAAAATTTGGCCATGGTTAAACGTACCTAAATATTGACATTCAGCTCGCAGTTTTTGTGACAATTAAAACATTTAAATTTCATCGTGGGTAAAAACATTTACATATTGTAGAATAGTGATACAAAAGTGAAAATATTCTCCCCAGATGGGGGAGAATATAAAAAAGACGCCAGTGTGCGAACTAAATACTGCTGAAGTTATTAGTGATAGTAATCAAGACATGGATACAGGAACTATCACCACAAATTCTTCTGCTACAAGGGAGGTAAAACTTTTTAATATTAATTGTAATAGTTACGACTTTCAAAATTGTTGTGTTTATGTTGAGAAGACCAATGATCAGAATATTTCCCGTTTGCATCCAATGGTTGTTGCAGATATTTTACATCAAAAATTAAAGATTAATAATATTAAGCAAATTAAAAATATAGGAAGAAACCGTGCTAAAGTAATCCTCAAATCTATTTTGGATGCAAACAATTTAGTCAATAATAGTCACTTAAAGGACGATAATTTAAAAGCGTACATTCCAAATCACCTCTTGGAAATCAAAGGACTGATACGCGATGTTGATACCAAATATAATATTGACTATTTGAAAAAATATATGAGCTCTAGTTCACCAATTATTGATATTAAAAGAATGCACAGGAAAGTAGAAAAGGATGGAAATACAGAATACGTCCCTAGACGTAATGTTATAATTACTTTTGAAGGCAATTGTTTGCCAAACTATGTTGTGATAAATTATGTATTTTTCCAAGTGGAAAAATTGTTGGGTAAAGTGACGCAATGTTATAAATGCCTCAAATATAAACATATTTCTAGACAGTGTAAAGGTACACAGGAATACTGTATACAATGTGGACAAATTAAAAATGACATACATACATGTGATGAAACAAAAAAGTATTGCATACACTGTAAAACTGATAAGCATATATCGATCTCTAAAAACTGTCCTTTTTTCGAACATCAAAAAAAAAATAAAAAATATCATGATTGAACATAAAATCTCATATTTGGAGGCAAAACATTTGAGTGACTCATCATTTTCTGGTCTTATTCCTAATAACAGATTTGAAATATTGTCAAATTCAGACAAAGAATTTCCAAAATTAACTAACTCCTCTGAAGTTAGTACATCTCCTTATTTCAAGCCATTGAGGCCTCACCTACAGAAACCCAAAAGTTTTAGCCAACCAAGCTGTAGTACATCAAGCACTGAGTATAGTGCAAATAAAAAAAGAAAAGTATCATCTCCAACTTCCGAAGATCCTACACCATATCTCATCCCTTTCAGATTTGGACCGTCTCAACCTTTACCTCCCTTAAATAAGGAAAGTTTTCCTAATACCGACAATGATAAAAATAAGTTAGTAGATTCCTTAGTACTTCTTTTCTCAAGTTTTATTCAAAATATTAATTGTTTAGAAGAGGCAAAATCACTTGACATGAATTTGTTAGCCAAAGGTATTAATAATGTTCTAGATAATATTTTAAAAAATAACTCATCTAATGACGAACAAATCTAAACTCAAAATAATACAATGGAATGCTCGATCAGCTGTTGCTAACAAAAACAGCCTTATTAACTTTTTAATAACCGAAGATATTGACATAGCTTTAATAAGTGAAACTTGGTTTAAACGGGATGTTGTATATATTTATAGAGGTTATAATGTGATACGCGAAGATCGCGATGACGGCTATTCTGGAGTTGCTATTTTAATTAAAACTGGTATTCCTTTTGAGCGCATAACAATTAAAAAAAATTATATTCAAGACTTGCTTGCTTGTGGTATTAAAATCAACTATAAACAAAGTTATTTAAGTTTACTCTCTGTATATAGGTGCCCAAAAACTAAAACCAAAACCGAAGATTGGGATAAGTTATTTTCTCAACTAAAACACCCTTGTATCATTGGAGGAGATATGAATGCACATAATTCTTTGTGGGGCTCATATAAAAATGATAATATAGGCCATCAAATTGTGGAGACAATTCAGAATTTAGATTATGTAGTAATGAATAATGGACAACCAACTTGCCAAACGAGTCCAGGAAACTCAGATTCCATGATTGATGTCACGTTTGGCTCACCATCCCTTTTTGATAAAACTTCGTGGTCTGTAGATCTTGATACCTTGGGATCAAATCATTTCGTTATAAAGGTTGTGATCGATGTCTTGGGAACTAATGCTAATACCATTTATCCCAGTACTAAGTGGAACATTAAAAAAGCAAATTGGTCATTATACTCTCAGCTTGTTGATACCTTATTAAACGAAAAACCTCGCACATCCTTAAATATCCAAGAAAAATATAATTTCCTTATTGACTGTATTAATGAAGCTTCTAAACAATCTATTTCTGAATATAAACCATTTAAATGCAAACGGACTCCCCCTCCGTGGTGGGATTCGGAATGTGATCAATCCGTTGCAGAAAGAAAGAAGGCATTAATAAACTATAAAAACAATTCTTCTCCTGAAAATTTTTGTAAATGCAAAGAAGTAAATGCTCGTGTCAAAAAATTCCTGAAATTAAAGGCCAAACAAAGTTGGGTTGCATGGTGTTCAAAATTAAATAAACAAACTCCATCTAGTCTTATTTGGAATCAAGCAAGAAAAATGAATAGGAAAAAAGTTAATTTTTCATTACCTCTAAGTAATTCATGGGTAGACGATTTTTTCGATAAAATAGCTCCACCTTACGTAAATAACCAGTTAGATGTTATTAATTCTAAAACGCTTCCATCTGATCAGAATCATTTTCTCCTTACACCTTTTTCGAGAACTGAATTAGAATTTGCCCTTGATAATCGCGTTAGTACCTCACCAGGATACGATGCAATCAAATATCCTATGATACAACATTTACCAGATAACGCAAAACAATTACTTTTAAATATATTTGACCAGATAATTATTGAAGGCAACAGCATAATAGATTTTAAGCGTATTATAGTCGTTCCTATTCCCAAACCGGGGAAAGACCCTAAATTAGCTGAAGCTTACCGACCGATATCATTATTATCATGTATATTGAAGACTCTCGAACGGATGGTTAAGATTAGGTTGGATTGGTGGCTAAGGGATCAAAATCCTTTACCCGCTAACCAACATGGTTTTAAAAAAGGTTATGGAACTTTAGATTCCTTAACAACTCTTGTTGTAGACATTCAGAACAGTTTTTCCAGGAACAGTTATGTGCCCGCTTTATTTTTAGACATCGAAGGTGCTTATGACTCTGTCTCTCTTTCAATTCTCCAAGAAAAAATGATTACATTTTTTAATATTCCATCACAGTTTGCTTCTAACATTGTAAACCTGTATAAAAATAGAATAATTTATTTAAAAAATAATCATACTCTTATAGGCCCTAGACTTAATAATAAAGGATTACCTCAGGGCTCCGTTTTGAGCCCTATTTTATTTAACATTTACACAGCAGATCTACACAACATCACTATTAACAATATTGCATTTAATATTGTACAATATGCTGACGATTTCTGTTTGTACACAGAACACAAGAAATATCAGCAATCCATTGAAAACTTGAATAGTGTCTATGGTCTCCATAAAAAATGGTTTATTGAAAATGGCTTTGAATTATCATGCAGTAAATCACAAGTTTGTTTATTTACCAGACATAACTTTCCTAATATTAGCACAATCACCTTAGGTGGGCATAAATTTTCTTTTAAAAATAAAATTAAATATCTTGGAATGATACTCGACCAAAAATTGACCTGGAAGTTACATATTGACGACATGTTGAACAGGTGTAATAAGGGAATAAACTTTCATAAATCAATTAATAGAACTTGGTGGGGATCGGATGTTGAAGTAAGTTTATTATTTTATAAAGCTTACATACGATCTATTTTCGATTACGGCAGTGTTTTGTATGGATCAGCAAGTAATGCACTACTAAACAAAATCAACGTTTTACAGAATTCAGCCTTACGAATATGTCTAGGAGCTATGAGATCCACTCCAGTACAAGCTTTATATTTGGAAGCCTTGGAACCTCATTTAAATCTAAGACGAAGTTTTTTGTCCAAAAAATATTTAATGAAAGTATACTTAATTAACCCTCTTCTATACCAAAAAATAGTGACTTTAAGTTGCCATGATCTAACCAATAAATATTGGCAAAAAAAGAAATCTCCCTTACTGTGTGAAGCTTATAATCAAAATATAGTACTCTTAAAAAATATAGATAAAACGAACGACTTATTCAAAAACTACGCGTACTCTTCTTTCTTTTCTCCTACAGATATTATTGTACCAAATTATAGTGAAAACATGTATTTAAATAAAAATATTCTTTTATCCATAACGAATAGTTACAATGAGTCAATAGCTCTATATACAGATGCGTCTAAATCTGCAGATGGAACTGGATGCGCCTTTTTTATACCATCGGGACATATAGAAAAGAAATTCAAACTGAAACCGGAGACTTCGATTTATACAGCAGAGGCTATTGCAATATATGAAGCTTTACTATATGTAGCTGAATTTGATTTCGCCCATATTATAATTTTGTCTGACTCCTTAGCAGTATTGAAATCTCTTGGTAAATATGGACCCCCAAACATCCAAGACTGCCCATACATTTATAAAATTAAACATATTAAACAAAATCTTTTAACCAAAGGAATCAATGTACATTTCATCTGGATTAAAGCACACGCAGGATTTGAGCATAATGAGTATGTCGACTTATTAGCCAAAGAAAGCGTTTCATCCGATACCAGTATTCTACATAAAATAACACTGACTGATAGTATAATCTCTTTCAAGTCAACACTGCATCGGGAGTGGAGCTACCAGTGGAAGGAATACTCTTTTGTGAATCAAAATAGATACTCGTTAATTCAGCCCGATATTCCCAAATTTCCTTGGTACAAGTCTTGTAGAGATTCTAGAAAGTACATAACTTCTATTATTAGAGTACGATTCGGGCACGCATGTTATCCAAAGCATTTATTTAAAATACAGGTTTTGGATAATGATAAATGTGAGCATTGTGAAGAGGAAAGTGATTTAGATCATATATTTTTTGGTTGTTCTAAAAATACAATTTACTCATCTAAATTAATAAATGATTTATTAAAATGTAAAGTAGCAACTCCTTGGAATATACTATATTTATTATCACTTGGTTCTGTAGATGTATACAACTCTTTAATTAACTTTTTAAAAGACAGCAAATTATCATTATAATTCCCTTAAACATTTTTAATTAATACCTTTGGTAGTTAGTAGTTTTAGCTGTTAAGCTTAGTGTTACTTAATACCTTTTAGTTGTTATCTTTGTTTTAAACCTGTTTTGTATAACTTGATAACTTGTATTCCTTATGTGTCTGGCAGTATGACGGTAAGTCTAAGCCAAAATAAAAAAAAAAAAAAAAAAATTGTGGCATTTTTAATGTGTTTGTGTGTGTTTTATTCTTTTCATTTTTGGCACTGTTTTAATAAAAATGTTTGAGAAGTAGTAAGTATAAATTAGTTTAATATTTAAATAAAATATAAATAAAAAGTATATTAATTTCGTTTATAATCATATAATCATATAATAGAAGTATAACTTCTTACGTGCGTACAAAGTACACACACATTCTTTTTTTAGTAATTTGATGTCTTTCCATCTAAACCGACTTCTTGCAAACGTTCAATAGTAGGTCGTGTCTTACTCTTCCATACTCTTCCTTAATTTTCCAAAATCTAATAATATTTGTGTAAATTCACGAGGAAAATAAACTTCCTGTAGCTGGCTGTATACCATAAATCACAAAAATACCAAGTTTCTTGTAAAAGGTATATATTAAAATACCCTAAATAAGGGTCACAATACAAAACGTTTTCGGATTAAGGAATCCATCATCAGTGTTTAAAAGCCCTAAAATTAAGTATAACCTAATTAAATGAGATAAAAGTTAAAATTGACTGAGGTTTTCAAGAACAAGAGGTCATACTTAAAAAATTTGCATGCCTGAGCCACCAAAATGTATCGGGTAAAAACCCTTTAAATGTAAATAATAAGGATGTTTTTTTATATAAATATGTAAAACATCCTTATTATTTACATTTAAAGGGTTTTTACCCGATACATTTTGGTGGCTCAGGCATGCAAATTTTTAAGTATGACCTCTTGTTCTTGAAAACCTCAGTCAATTTTAACTTTTATCTCATTTAATTAGGTTATACTTAATTTTAGGGCTTTTAAACACTGATGATGGATTCCTTAATCCGAAAACGTTTTGTATTGTGACCCTTATTTAGGGTATTTTAATATATACCTTTTACAAGAAACTTGGTATATTTGTGTAAATAATATAGATTTTCCTTTTAAAAATCAGTTTATATGCCGCGGATTCACGTTTGATCAAATTCTCATTTAAATTTGCATATCGATTACATGATTGATAGATGTAACAAGGGACTAAATTTTTGAAGACGGTCACAACAACTTACTGGGCTGCGCATATTCAATCAAGCCTTTTTTGTTTAGAGTTTATTTTCGCTCTATAGTTGATTATGGAAGCATATTTTATGGCTCATCGCGCATTCTTTATGTAGACAAAGCAATATTTTGTGTGCAATGAAAACCTCTCCTATCAACTGATTGCACGGCGAAGCACGGAAACTTCTTAAGGAATTTCGAAGGCAATATTTAACTGAGAAACTCTTCATAAAAGTTTTTTCTTTCTTGTCTCATCCATCCTTCGCATATGTCTAAACCAGAATAATTTTAGTTTTTCTATTTTGTCATTTATTGCCTATTTAACATTAATTAGTCCTCTAATTCATTTATGTTTCACTGTGTTCATTAGTGTTAATCTGCAGCTTCTCCAAAACATAATTTCCATTGCATTTATTTTGTTTTCCTTTATTAAATTTGTCACTTAAGTCTCTGAGCAATACCGTCAGCAGCTTTCCAATATTATCTTAACGAATTGGTATTTATTTTTGCTTGTTATGTCGTCACTCCATAATCGAGTGTAATTGGGTTATTGTCTTTTCTTACTTTATTTTATTTATGATATCCTATTTTATTTGATTCTCTATCCCAGCTGCCAAATTTTTTTTCCAGCTTTTTTATCACGTAGACGATGTCGTCTTTGTCTTCTGCTAAAATTATTTTATCATTGGTAAACCAAAAGTTATCGATATAGCTGTAGCCAATTTTTATTCCCAACTGTCCACATTTCTTGTTCCAGTTTTTTAGTCTTCTATCTACAGCTAGTATGTCTCTGTAAGTTGTATCCATATGGAAAACTTTATTATTATTAATTTTACGAAAAAAAGTTATTCTTTATAAAAAGTTCCGCATGGTCCAAAATCCAAGATTCAACCATCAGATATCAAATTTTAAGAATGTTATACTAAGTATGTCAAAAAGTTTGAATTTCACTCAAGAGTGTAGCTTTATTTTTCACAATATTGAAAATTGCTATTATGAAAAGTTGTTTGGAATTAAAAACTATATTCTAATATGCAATTACATGCTTCTAACTGAAACATTTTTTTTTGAAAAATTATGGATAACTAACCTTATTTTCAGTTATTTCAATTCTGATAAATCTTTTATTATTAATTTTACGAAAAAAAGTGATTCTTAATAAAAAGTTCTGGATGGTCTAAAACCTAAAATATAACCATCTTATATCAAATTTGATCAATTTTATACGAGGTATGTCAAAAAAATAAATTTAGATCAAAAGTGTAAAGTACCTTTATAGTTCAGAATATTTCAATTAGAAGGATGTAATTACATACTGAAACATAGTTTTTAATTTTAAATAACTTTTCTTAATTACAATTTTCGATATTGTGAAAAATAAACGTATTTTACTCTTGAGCGAAATTCATATTTTTTGACATACCTCGTATAAAATTGATAAAATTTGACATAAGATGGTTGTATTTTAGGTTTTAGACCATGCAGAACCTCTTAATAAGAATCACTTTTTTTCGTAAAATTAATAATAAAAGAGTTATCAGAATTGAAATAACTAAAAATAATGTAGTTATCCACAATTTTTCAAATTTTTTTTTTCAATTAGAAGGATGTAATTGCATACTAGAATATAGTTTTTAAATCCAAACAATTTTTCATAATAGCAATTTTCAATATTGTGAAAAATAAAGCTACTTTACTCTTTAGTGAAATTCAAACTTTTTGACATACCTCGTATAATATTAAAAAAAATTGATATTTTATGGTTAAATCTTAGGTTTTGGACCATGCAGAGCTTTTTGTGAAGAATAACTTTTTTCGTAAAATTAATAATAAAAAAGGTTTCCATATGGATACAACTTACAGGGACATAATCTATATAAGTTTAAATAAAGTTAGTAATAGGCAGCACCTTGTCGAAGTCCTTTATCGACTTTAAATGGTTCTGAGTAGTCTTGTCTGACTGATATCCTACATTCATTGTATTTGTGTAAAGTGCTTTTACGGCATTTATGTACGACTGGAACACTACCGTAAGCCTTTCGGAGGCCGAAGAATCCAATGTGAAATTCGACGTTGAATGCTACTGTTTTTTCTATGAGCTGTTTTGTAAGGGACGAAAACCACTATGTTCTTCTTAAGTTCGCAGCTGTGCCTCCATCCTTTCTTTAACCCTAGAAGGACCAAGGAGGGTTAAAAAGTATCCACAACATTGCATTACATCCAATTTTCTAAATACCTTTGTTCCTAAAAATCTCAAATAATTAGTAGTTGTTAGCGTACTACTGTCCTATTAGATGGCATAATAATTAGCATTTCTATAGTTTAATTCATTTCCTCATACTTTTATAAAAACTTGACAGTGGACCATAAATAATCCCCTTGAATACCTTCAACACCATCCCAAAATGGAAAGGGACGATATCATTCATGTGTCAAATTAGCAAAATCTAAAAGAAAAAGGCCAATAAGTGGGCAAAAACAACCATAGTTTTGTTCAAAATGCAAGTATATATGCGGTAAGCATAGCAAGAAGTCAAAACGGTTTCTGTATCCTACGATGATGCCAATTCCACTGAAGCCGAAGAATCCGGGTAAATTATAAATTCGTATCTTTTAACTGTTCCATTAACATCTAGGAATAATATAAAAGTGTTATTTTTAATTAGTTTAAATAAAGAAGCACGTTTTTGATTAATTTATGTGTGGACATTTATTGACCCTCCTTGGTCCTCGCTGTTTCTACTAAAAGGCTGGTCCTGCGAGGGTTAATACTCCGGGAGGCGCGTTATCGGTACTTTATGCCGCCATTTTAGTAATTTCATTTCCTTAAACGTATTATTAGTTACTTTCAATTTTATTTCCGCTTATTCTCAAATGACTATATTAGATAACGTACGATGCACAATGCACATACCACTTCGGTTTATAATTTGTTTACTTGTCAATGGGACGAAGTAATAGGTGTTGAATTGGCAGCATTCCGTACCACAGCGCGCCCTACGATTTGAGGAAAATTAGACTTGAATTTTATTTGGTTTTAAATGTTTTTTTATGCAATTGGTATATAACGGGGTATGTGGCAAAAATACATGTTGTCTCCACTACTTTTTAATGTATGTATATTCAGAACAAGTGCGTCAAATAATCGTAGAAAATAATATTAACGCCATTTGGGAAGAACATAAAGAAGAAAGAAAGAAACAAGATCCAAGATAAATGTTTAATCAGTGGCGGCTTGTCAGGGTCAGCAGGGTCGGCAGTGCCAACCCACACATTTATGGACACATTATAGATTTTTTGAAATATATAAGTTAATCAGAGTTTATTATATTCATTTCTGTGAAATAAAAAAATATCTGTGAGATAATACAGACTAAATTTTATTCATTGTTTTTAAAAGAATTCGATCGATCCGATACGTTAAGTGATCCCTGTGCGCTGTGAGTAAGAGACTTTTCAAATTAATGATCCTAGCCATACACCCGATTGCGATTGTGTGAATTCAAGGCCCGCTTCGGCAAGCCGTCCCCAGATTGACCATTTGCTTATAATAAGAAGCTATGGAATATTAGCCGATAGGCAACCAATTATACATTCCCCATATTTATTTGAATGACAAGTACGGCAGATAAACAATCTGCCGAGCGGTGATCTGCAAACGGCAAAGACACGTACCTATAGACTAGGGCGCATCTGTAAAAATATTAGTAACATTAATTTGGACGTTGAGAGGTGACTTATATTTGTTTGCAGAAATTGCTTGAAAATAACTCATATAATAATATTTCAGTTATCCTCCTACTCAAAAAGGTCCGGAACATTGTTTAAATAAACAAAATGTCAAAAAATTAAGGAAAAATTCGTTTTTTTCTTCATTTGTTGATTATAACTTTAAAACTATTCACTTTCGAAAAAAGTTGCACTAACATAAGCGTTGTGTAATTAAATTTCCTACAATATAGGATTAGTTAAAAATTTTAAAAATTGTCACCCTTGTTACAAAATAGCAATAATTGCGAAAAAATCATAAAAAACAAGTATTCGCATTTTACGTTTTTCAACCGTTTATGCTACACTTAGGACCTTCATAATTTTATCCAGAAAAACTATATCATATAATAAAACAATACTGTGAATTTCATTAAGATCGGTTCAATAGATTTTGCAAGATAAATTTTGCAATCCAGCTTTCGCAAAAAAAATCATTTTTCAAAATGTTGCAGAACTGAAAATAAAGCAGACAGCAAGTTGAATTTATTTTTACGTATAGAATAATACTGTACCTTTCTTCTATATGTAAAAAAAATCAACTTGCTATCGGCTTTATTGTCAGTACTGCAACATTTTGAAAAAATTATTTTTTTTTGCAAAAGCTGGATTTCAAAATTTATTTTGCAAAATGTATTGAATAGATCTTAATAAAATTACAGTATTATTCTATTATATTATAAAGGTATTCTCATTAAAATATGAAGGTCGTAAGTGTAGCATAAATGGTTGAAAAACGTAAAATGCGAATACTTATTTTTTATGTTTAATTAAATTATTGCTGTTTTGCAACAAGGATGACACTTTTTAAAAATTTTAACCAATTCTATATTGTAGGAAATTTAATTACGTAACTTTTGTTACTTAACTATGTCAGTGTAACTTTTCTCAGAAGTGAATACTTTGAAAGGTAAAATCAAAAAACGAAGAAAAAAATCGAAGTTTTTCTTCATTTTTTGACATTTTGATTATTTAAACAATGTTCCGGACCTTTTTGGGTGGAAGGATAACTCAATTATTATTTCCAAAGAATTTTCAAAATATCCATTAGACAAGTTCAATAAAAAATATCCATCATTCTTTAATCAAATAAAATAAGAAAATGGATTAACAGTTTTATATGCTGATCTAAATATTTTCGGAAGGTGGGATAAGTTACAAAATATGTTTAATTTTATATATTGCAATTCATTAACTGTTCCCGAAATTAATAAATTATTGTGCTCAAATGTGGGCAAATTCTGCCTCAAATGAACGGGATTTCTCTTGTCTCAAAAGAGTCAAAACGTATTGTCGAAACACAATGAAACAAGAGAGAATGTCAAACTTGTCTCAAATGTCAATAGAAAAAAACTTAATACCTCTCCAAAACAATAATAAATTTTACGATGACGTTATAACCCATTTTGCTACTTCGAAACAACATAGACTAGAGTTAATTTATAAACAGGTTTAGGTTCTAAAATTATATGAAAAAACAAAAAAACAAAAAAATAAAATAAAAAAAAATAAAAAAAAACAAAAACCAAAAATGAAATTGAAGATTTTTAATTAGATGGCATACCTATCTGAGGAGACAAAACCTTGCCGACCCTGTCCCTAAAGCCACGAGCCGCCACTGTGTTTAATATAAAGAAGAGATCCGGATCACAGAACCTTTATCGGAATTGATATATTATATGCCCTAATAAGAATGTACCAAGATACAGAATAATAATTATCTAACATTGAAGCCAACTTTTTAACGCTTTTTAAACATTGGATGAAATTTTATTTAGTGATCTTCTGTATTCTACTAATTTTAACATACAGTAAGATCGTCACAGATCATCTGTTTGCCGCTAAAATACTTTATAGAGACAATATCTGGATCAATTTTCGAAGAAAGAAAATTTGCGGCATAATAATCGTATTTTTATTGAATACGATTCAGTGAAAGGGGTTTAGATGGAGCTTAAACACAGTCAGTTAAATTTAAAACAGGGGATTATATCTGCTCGTGGAAAGTTAGTTTGTCGTGTTTATTTTGCGTATAATAAACATTTAAATTTTACTGACATAATTTGCGGTGAGTTTCACAAGAAGACTTGTAAATTGTGTCGAAGCATTAACAAAAGTTTCTAGGAGGGTTGGTTTATTCAAGTTGTGGCGAAGATTCTAACGAGGAACTTGTCTTGGATTGTTACTTGCGTTTATAAGAGTAGGTCACAGTCTGTGAAAAATACCGCGGCCGTTTGCACAGAAGGCTGGGATTAAGACACTTGATATTAATTTCCCTTGTGTACAATACATTTTATTAGTTGTTTCTCTTTTCAGGCCTCCATTTTCTTACGCTTCTAATGCAGGTAATTGTTAAATGCATTAATATATCCACTTGCAAAATCAGCTTTATAAAATGAACGCTTATTTATACTTTACACAATACTGAAGTGGAGTTCTTGTAAAATGTTGCAGTTTCTTTACTACGCCATCTTTTCACAGTGTGTGAACAAGGTATACTCTACAGAATCTCTGTCATTATTGCTGAGACATGTAGAGAGAGACAGAGACTAGATTTAGTGCGTGAAACTTTTCTTTTTCTTCATAGTCTAGTCGCAAGATAGGGGGTCCCGTGGAAAATTCTAGCTCGCCGTGATTTGATGGTGGTATTATAGATTTTTTGGATCGCTGAATCCAATGGAAATGGTCCGGAAGCCTAAATATGGTGCGTTTAATTGTTATTAACAAATTATGGTAACATCAGGTATTTCTCAGGAATTATTAAAAGCCCATTGATAGTGTTAATGTCTTTTCTGGTGTACTTTTGGTCGCTGAATCGAATGAAACTAGTCGCGATTACTCAAAATATGTTCTTATTTTGTTAATAACATAATAATTGTTTATTCGACGAAAAGCTTAAAATAATGCGCTATTTAAAGCAAGTTTGTACTCTTTTTCATAGTATTTTTATATGCTAAATCGATTGCCACTAGCCGTGATAGCTTAAACCAGGTTCCGACTTTGTTATTAATAAGTTATTGCAAAAATAACGGTTTATAGTACGTTTACTCACGGTTTCTGCTCTAAATTTTAAAATACCACTTTAATTGATATGCAATTTGACATACACGTAGCTAACATGCCAAACAAAACAAGTGATATTGTGCCGATGTATGCTTTTACCCTGGGGGTGAGTTTCACCCCTTTTCGGGGGTGAAAAAAGAAACCTTTAAAATATGTCCGGAAGTAGATTAACTGATTAATTCTAAGCCACTTTTATTCTATACAGTGTTTTCACTAAGTCAATACTTTTCGAGTTATTTGCGAGTGCATATGTTCATTTTTCAACAAAAAACTCACTTTTTTAAACGGTTTTTTGCAAATAATTCAAAAGGTATGTATTTTTTCTAAAAAAAATTTTTTAGCAAAAATATCGACTATAAAAAAGTGAAAAAAAAATGGTGTATGTGTAAGGTCTGTAGACCCAGTAGAAGCGGAGTTGTAGCTAATGAACAACAGGTTCATATTGGTCAAATTCCAAATCGAATATTTCAACATAAAATAATTAAAAAATTAGGCATTTTTTGAGGTGCTCATTAAACTCATTACGACTTTTTAAAGCTTTAAAAAAATTTATTCCTGTTTTTTGAAAAAGTATCTAGTATCAAAAATAAGCAAGTTACGCTCTTAATAAAGTTGGTCCCTTTTTTTGGTAAAAAAAAAACCGGGAAAATCACCCCCCAATTAGCATCTCAAATGAAATTAATTGTTACCGCTTCACAAGTTACTTTACTTATGTTTTATTTATATGATCTGTAAGTTTCATCAGTTCGAAAGTGCTTATAAAACCACCAAAACCGCGTTTTTTGTTGAAAAATGAACACATTCACTCGCAAATAACTCGAAATGTATTGACTTAGTGAAAAAAAGAATGTGTGTGTACTTTGTACGCACGTAAGAAGATATTCTTCTATTATATAATAGGTAATTTAAACGAAGTAAATATACTTAAAAGGTTATTTGTACTTATTGTATTTAAAAATCAAACTAACTTTCTTATCTACCACTTTCAAAAAAGAAGAATATCTTCAAAAATTATATAATAATATACTTACAATCATAAAATCTATAAAAAAAAAAATAAAAAAATAATAACTTGCTTGGGGCTTGAACCCACTTCACGTCTACCGCGCCGTACGAAAGTTGACGCCATTTCAAACTGCACCAAACTCTCGTATACGTCATGTGGGAATATACACAAACTAAACGTTTACACCATAAATTTATATGAATTTAATAAAATTATTAGTTTGATTTTTGTCGAAATAAAATACAACAAAATATAGAGTAAGAAAACGATATATGAGATGAAGATTTGTAGAAAGTTTGTTCGTAATCAGATAATGTAAATTAAAGCATTGCCTACTAATAGGTAACTACATTATTTTGTTTACATTTTCCAAATAGATAGGTATTGAAACTATTAGGTATTTCCAACTGAAACATTTAGAATTACGTACCTGCGGCTTTTCAAAACTATTTAAAAAGTCACTATAATTATAAATTTGATTTTATTTCTGTCCACACATCAATAAAAACTAATATTATACAATATTTTTGTTTACCGATAACCTCCATATTGAACAATTACTGACAGATCATTTCAAAATTTCAACACCCAATCAGAGCCCGTATAACAACTAATACCATATTGTCGGTGGGCGCATGCGCGCGGATCAATCAAATTTTACCCTCAATCGATTCGCCGCTAAAGAAGAATATCTTCAAAAACTGTATAGAACAAAAGTTGCTTAGAATTAATCAGTTAATCCACCTCTCGACTTGTTTGAAAGGTTTCTTTTTTCACCCCCCAAAAGGGGTGAAACTCACCCCTAGGGTAAAAGCACACATCGGCACTATATGCCTTGTTTTGTTTGACATGTTAGTTACGCGTGTGCAAAATTTCATGTCAATCCAAGTGGTTTTTTAAAATCTAGAGCAAAAACCGTGAGTAAACGTACTATAAACCGTTATTTTTGCAATACTTTATTAATAACAAAGTCGGAACGTGGTTTAAACTATCACGACTAGTAGAAATCGATTTAGCGTATAAAAATACTATGAAAATGACTACAAACTTGCTATAAATAGCGCATTATTCCGAGCTTTTCGGCGAATAAACAATTATTTTGTTATTAACAAAATAAGAACACATTTTGAGTAATCACGACTAGTCTCATTCGATTCAGCGACCAAAAATACACCAGAGAAGACATTAACGCTATCAATTTATTTACAGGGCTTCTAATAATTCCTGAAAAATACCTAGTTTTACCATAATCTGTTAATAACAATTAAACGCACCATATCTGGGCTTCCAGATTCAGCGACCCAAAAAAACTTATAATACCTACCACCATCAAATCACGGCGAGCTAGAATTTCTCACGGGACCCCCTATGTTGCGACTAGACTATCACGTACCATAACAGAAATATCCGACGTAGTCGATCACCATTGCGAAGGCTTGTCGATCTTCAGCAACATGGAATAATTATTGTCCTGCATCTGATATCTGCGTCCTTTTCGAATGTTTTTTAACCAAGAAACTTATTTTTTTCCTACACTTCTGCGACCTTCTATTTTGCCTTTAAGGGTCAGTTGTAGTATTCTGTATCGATTTCCCCTCACTACATGTCCCAGTTAAAACATTTTCCGGTGTTAAACAGTCTTTAGTAGTTCTCTATATTTATTGATCCTCCTTAGTACTTCCTCATTAGCTATTCTACTTCCTCATTAGCAATGAATAGGTACTCGATACAATCTTTAGTTTTATCTACAGCACGCAGCCTGTTGCAATATAAAATACGTGCTAGAACAAGATCGTGTTTGCTCAAATTAGGTTTTAAAACTTCTTTATATTTTACTGCCATAAATCTTCTTCTTCTCCTTCTACGGTATTACAGCCCAAATTAAGCCTTGGCCTCCTTTATTTTTGCCTCCACCCTTGTTTGTCTGTGACTGTTCTTCTCCATTATTGGAGTTGCTGAGAATTATTATGCAAGGAAGGATCCAAGGAAGAAAAAGCATAGGAAGAAGACGCATCTCCTGGCTGAGGAACCTTAGATGTTTAACTGTAGTTCATTACAACTGTTCAGAGCAGCAGCCAACAAAGTGACCATAGCCATTATGATATCCCACCTCCGATAGGAGAGGGAACGGTAAGAAGAAGAAGAAGAAGCTCTTCTCCATACACGGACTCCTAAAAGGGCTTGTGCGTCGCTGTTTACTGTGTGTTCTTAGCGCTTTCTTGGCTTCCAACCAGTCTCTTTCCCTGCATTCTAGCATTCAGTGCTCTTTTTGGTAGCCTATCGTCTTCCATTCTTATCACATGTCCGGCCCATTGCAATCTCTGTATTCTAATGAAGTCTGACGAGAGGTGTTTCCTTATAAAGTTGATAAAGCTCATTGTTGTACCTACTTCTGAAGATTCCGTTTTCCCTCACAGGTCCTAGTATTCTCCTCAGTACTTTCCTTTCGAATGTGTCGAGTTTGTTTTTGGATGTTTCTTTCAGGACCCATGCTTCACTGCCATAGCATGCTATTGGTCGAATTAAGGTTTTATAAATTCTCATTTTTGTATTTCGGTGGACACTTTTAGACCGAAATATATGGGAGAGGGCAAAATAAGCTCTGTTTGCCTGCGTTTTTCTCTTCCGTATTTCTCCATCATCTGATCCGTCGGAATATATTTCTACTCCCATGTATGTAAACTTTCCAACCGTTTCAAGGCCACCTTTATGTATAATGTTTTGTGGGACTATATTTCTTCTCATCTGTATCATTATTTTTGTTTTTCTATGTGAATTTCCAGACATAGCATTTTTGTTTGCATTTTTCACTCTGCGTATGTTTCCGGTGCTCCTGTTGATGTTCTACTGATAATATTAATATCATCGCATAAGCGGCCAGTTGTACCGTTCGATTGGTCAGTAGGTTTCTTCCTCCAGTTTGCATTTGCCTAACCGCATACTCCAGTGCCAGGTTAAATAATGCCAGCCAGGGGCGTAACAGAGGGCCCCGCAGCATGAAGCTTGCGGGGGGCCCCAATCGCTTAAGGGCCCCATCTTGTCATCTGATATTATGTAAAAATCTGTTATTCTTATATTATTTTTACGTTGTCTGTTTAAATTTAAAAACGTAAAAATTTCTAACTAGACGTATTTGCCAAGTGAATCATCTCATAATATCTAGAAACTGAATCCCTTCCGGCCTACCGAAATTTTATGGCAGCGACAATAAACTATATAATGCTTTGTACGTGACTATTGAAAGATATTAGAATTGCAATTTGCCGAATTTAAGAACAATATTTTTAAATCTAAAAATGGGTTTTCTTTCTCTCTGTTCTTTACCTACTTTTAGTATTTCGATACAATATTATCGCCAATAATTTCATATTGGTTGTTTGCATTGAATGCTATTTATGTTGTGTTGTTTTACGGTTATAGTGGCATCAGTTTGGTACGCATTTATTTAACAATTATTGACGACTTTTCTTGTGTAATCATTGGACAATCTCTCAACAGATAAACGGTAAGATAAAGAAATTATAACACTTACGCTTTAGTTAGAGAAGTCAATGTAGAAAAACTTGCATAGTTTCGGAAAAAATCAAACAAGGTTATATTTTTCTAAAACATTTTTTATTAGTTTATATATCTTACCTTAAAGTGAAAAGTTCTACTCACAGATGCCTCTAATTGTTTATTCATTCTTTAAACAATAAAACTGCTTTATATTACTTAAATAATTTTAAAAGATATCGGTGAATTCATCATTTTACTTTGTTCAAAAATGTTTCTATTTGCTTTTTGATTATGATGAATTCGAATATGTCATTAAATCAGGGCCATAAGTAGGTACGATGTTGGGGGCACCGGGGCAAAAGTGATCTGGGACCCCCCTACCGGGGGTCTGGGGTTAATCACCCAGCAGAAGGAGTCCGGGAAAATTGATATTTAACCACTTGAAAACGCATTTTAATGTACTCCATGACTGAAGTTTCCTGTACCTACCTACATATTGCTATTTTAGTTGACCAACACAAAAAAAATTTGAAATCACATTATCTTAGGCTAAATATTTACCATCAATATAAAATTTTTCTGTTTTCATAAAAAATATACTACATATAATGTTACTTACATTTTTCGGCTATAATGTAGGTTTTTAATTGCGTTATATTGCCTATAGGCAATTACAATCGCGGGACCCTTTCGCCGGGGGCCCTGAGGCACTACCCCGGTTGCCCCAATGGTAGTTACGGCCCTGTCAGACATTACATATTGAAAATTCAAAATAAATTTTTTTGAGCACTTATACAGTATGTCTGCGTGGATTCGAACCATATGGGAAACATTTTTATTATCAATTTTACGAAAAAAGTTATTCTTCATGAAATGCTCTGTGGTCTTAAATCTGAGATACAATATAAGCCAGATAAACCATCAGATATCAAAGCTTATCAATTTTATACGAGGTAAGTCAAAGAATAGGAATTTAACTCAAGGATAAAGTACTTTTATATTTAACAATATACGATTTTAATTTTAATATGTAATTACATCCTTGTAAATAAAAAATTAATTTTTCCAAATATTTCTCAAATTACCGATAACCAACATATCATTTTATTACAATTATATTTAATAACTATTTTATTATTAATTTTTTAATTTTACGAAAAAATTCTTTATAAAATTCTTATCAGATTCTTTACAAAAAGCTCTGCATTATCTCAAAACGAAGATTCAATCGTAATATATCACATTTTACCAACTTTATACGAGGTATGTGGAAAAATATGAATTTCTCTCTTTAGTTAAGTTAAGTACCTTTAAAATTCACAATAATATTTCAACTGGAATGATATAATTGCATATATTTAAACAAAGTTTTTAATTGCGAACAACTTTTTATAATAAAATTTTTCAATATTGTAAAATATAAAGGTGGTATATGTACTATTGAGCGAAATTAATATTTTTTGATATACCTCGTATAAAATCAATAAAATTTAATATCTGATTATTGCAACTTAGGTTTTATACCATGCAGAGCATTTTATGAAGAATAACTTTTTTTCGTTATATAGATATGTCATAAAAAACTTTCCCATATTTTCCATGCTACGCAAACACACTGTATAAGAAATCAAGAAAGAATTGTTTTAACATTTACTGTTTTTAAAGCTGGTTATTAAATGTATTGTAGGTAAGTTGTACAGAAAACAAAAAAAGAAGTTGTTTATTTGGAATGGGTCTGTATACCAATAAAGATGAGAAATGTAAGTTGTTATAAACAGTGAATGATAACGCTAACACAAAAAAGTTTTTGTTAAATAAGTCGTATTTAGTAATAGGTCTGGATCCCGCGTATGAAAAAAAAGTTGATTATTAGCAAGCTAAAAATTTGTTGTTTAGGGCAGGGGTCACCAATTAGCGGACCGCGGTCCGCATCCGGACCGTGAGCTAGTTTTGTGCGGACCGTCAATAAATTCAGAATATACCTAGTGTTTGGCAATTTTGAAAATGTTTGGCCATGAAATTGTGTACTATGTTTGGCTCAACTTATGTTTGCGAAGCCGCTTTATCAACAATGAACTTTATTAAAAATCGGTAGAGATCTCACTTAACAGATGAATATCTCAACCCCCTAATGAGACTCAGTTGCACTAAACTCACTCCAAACTTCAGACACTTACAGTTGTACTTAAAAAATGTAATTTTTCTCTCTGATAATTTAATTTTGTAAAGAGTTTCCCCCTTATTTTTATACTTACTAATTATTAATTTTGAAATTAAGTAAGCTGTATTATAAAATTGCCATGTGCATTTTTTTATATTCATTTCCTCTCTACTATATTGTAGGAGTACTTTTCAGATGTACATTTAATTAAAGTAATTTTCAGATTTAATAAGTTTGCAACAAACACCTTGCATTAAAAGTAATGTAGAAAAGGTAACATGTTAATTAGCAGTTTATTTACTTTAAATTCATCATTTTCCTTTCTACAAAACTGAAGGTGTCTAAAAACTTAATTGGCATTCAAAATATAAATTCCTAACTTTTAAAGTATTCCCAGTAACAATATACAATACTGCTGTTTTCAAAATATACTGATAATAACATCAAAACAATACACCATGAATTTATATTTTATTTATTGTACCAGGAAAACTTACAGAAAAGTATACAGTAACCAAAAAACAATCAGATATTATTAGTTTTCCTTTCCATATTAGTCCATGTGTGAAGCCACTTTCGTATGAAAAATGTTTCTGACTCGATTTCTTTGCGGATTCCTGTTCAAAAATGTCCCCTTTAAACAAATCAGAAGGGTGCCGGTTGAAACAATTTTTTAGACAAATTCAAAATTACTTTTTTGCCTTGAAAAATGTATTTTAAGGTTTCTTGGGTAATTATAAACAATAAAGGTCTCTTGTCATATTTCTGAAAAGTTGATCGTTTTCGAGTTATAAGCGATTTAAAATCTGAAAAATGCGAAAATATGCATTTGCGATGCTTGAAAACTCTTAAGATTTAATAAAATGACAGATTTTTTTATTTAAGATGACCCAAAAATGCTAAAAACATATTTTCGCGGGCAAAAAATGGTATGTTTTGAATTTGTTAAAAGATATATTAAACAATTTCTGCCCAAAAATTTCGCCCGGCACCCTTCTAATTTGTTTATAGGGGATATTTTTTAAAAAGAATCCACAAAGAAATCGAATCAGAACAGTCAGACACAGGCCGCATAAATCCGGACCCCGGAAGTGTCATAGGTTTTCGAAACGGACCCTCAGGGAAACTAATTGGTGACCCCTGGTCTAGGGTGTCTAGTCGGACAAACTTTGATATATGGAAACACTGGAACAGGGGAAGTTTTAATTGTGGAACAGTTTAAAAATTTGGAACGGTCAGACCACGAAAACGGCACATGTATTTTGTCCGACAGAACAGACTTAAACTCTCCGAACAGAGATTAAACTCTCATGCAAAAATCAGACTGCTATTTATCACCAAATGGGCGTTTTAATGAGTGGAACATGTAGAATATGTCAAATGACAGGAATTATGACAGGTGATAAATAGCAGTCTGATATTTGCATGAGAGTTTAATCTCTGTTCGGAGAGTTTAAGTCTGTTCTGTCGGGCAAAATAAATGTGCCGTTTTCGTGGTCTGACCGTTCCAAATTTTTAACACAATTAAAACTGCCCCTGTTACAGTGTTCCCATATATCAAAGTTTATCCGACAAGACACGCTTAAGCTATTAACAAATTTTCAGCTTGCTATTAATCAATTTTTTTTCATACGCGGGATCTAGACCTATAATTGTTTAACGCGGGAGCAGTCGCGCTCACTTCTGTCACGTAAGCAGTCGCGCGTAGAACAAAATCTAACAATACGAATTTAAAACAAATTTCAATTTCATAATATTTTTGTTTGCTTGTTATGTTAAAAATATCTATTTCTAACAATTTTAAAACTAATTGGTTCCCACCAAAGCCATAAATTACACAAAAAAATAAAAATGAAATTAAGAAAAATTAAAAAAAATATCCTACGCATTACTACAATCTTCTTCGAGGCACTTACAAGTGGAAAGTTATGTTGCAAAATTTTTCATTAAGTTATCACGGAAAATGATAAAAAGTTGGATTTTTTCTAACGGCGCGACTGCTCCCGGGTTAAAAGGGGCCCCACTTCAAATTCTGCGGGGGGGCCCCGACGGAGTTTGTTACGCCACTGATGCCAGCACATCTCCCTGCTTCAGTCCCTGCGAAATTTTGAAAATATCTGTCCGGTGGTTTTGTATTCGTGCACATGCCTGAGTTTCATCAATTGTGGCTTTAATGAGTCTAATTAGCTTGTGTGGTATTGCCAATTCAACCAATATATGGTATAGTTTGTTCCTTTTGACTGAGTCGTATGCCTGTTTGAAGTCGACAAACACGTTCTGAACATCAATGTCGTGTTGCCATAATTTGCTCAAGATCTTCTTCTTCTTCAAGTCCGTCTCCTATCGGAGGTTGGAAATCATCACAGCTATTCTTATTTTACTGGCGGCTGCCCTAAATAGGTCGATGGAACTGCAGCCGAACCATTCCCTCAGATTTCTTAACCAAGATATTCTGCGCCTACCGATACTTCTCTTACCCCTGATTTTACCCTGAATGATCAGTCTCAGCAGCGAGTATTTGTCACCTCTCATAACATGGCCAAAGTATTCAAGCTTTCTTCTTTTAACAGTAAATACAACTTCACATCCTTTTCCGATCCTACGTAAAATTTCGGCATTCGTCACGTGGTCCACCCAAGATACACGTAGCATTCTACGGTAACACCACATCTCAAAAGCTTCAATGTTTTTAATGCTGCCCATCTTGATGGTCCATGACTCAACTCCGTATAATAAAGTGGAGAAGATATAACACCGCAGCATACGCACTCAAGATCTGCTTGACTGTAAATATTTGATCCAGTGTCGATCTTCCCCGTCGGAAGCCCGTTTGATACTCTCCAATAATATTTTCTGCTAGTGGTTGAAGCCGCTGGTTCATAATATACGTGAGGACTTTACATGCTGTACATAGTAGATCAATTCCACAATAGTTTTTGCACTGGAGTTTATCTCCTTTTTTATAGATCGGGCATACTATACTCTTCTTCCAGTCGTCGGGTATTTCCTCTGCTTGCCATATGTCTTTGATGAGCGCGTGGATGTAACTTGCTAGGTGGTCGCCACCTACCTACAGTGCTGCTGGTATTTCATCAACTTCCGGGGTTTTATTGTATTTCTGGGCCTTAATAGCTTCGAGAACTTCCTCTATCGTTGGAGCTTCTACTTCATTCTCTTCTACGTAGTTCGTGCCCATTTCTATTTTTTTATTGTGTTCCAAGTAAGGGCCTGAAAATAATGCTTCAAGGTTTCTGTGACTTTCTGTTGGTCACTGATTATTTGCCCACTTTCATCTTTTTATAGACTTGTTTGAGGTTTATACCCACTTTTATCTTTTTTAGGTATTCCTAAGCCCCTCTAATTTTGTTGTTTTTGAAATTTTTTTCCATTTTTTCTATCATCTAAACATAACATATTCGATGATCCTCTTATACCGTAAGGTGTCGAGGTGTCTTCTTTACTCGTTATTCTCTGCGAACTTATGCCACTTTTTCGGCCACTAGCTAATTCTTTGGCTTCCTGCCACGATTTTCCTCTATTCTGCAATATTTCCATTACACTGGTATTCTACGTTTTCCTTGGTCGGCCTCTCCTGTTTTTCCCTATCGGCTTCGCTTTCCATGTCATTTTAACCTGTCTGCCGTCGTTCATTCTAAATAAGTGCCCAGTCCATTTTAATTTCTTTTCATGAATTTTTTCCTTTGATGATTTTACTTTTAATTCTCTTCTAATATCTTCGCTACGTCTTTAATCGGTTCTCCTAACTCCCACGACTTTTCATAAATACCTCATTTCCGCGGCTTGCAATCTCTTTTCTTGTTTGTCGTTCAATACCCAATTCTCTGCTCCATATGTAGTGATAGGTACGTAAATTGTTTTAAATATTATCGTTTTGGTTTTCCTTGTTACTTTTGTTTTATTTAAGAAGTTTTTATACAGCGAATGATATGTTCTTGTGGCTGCTTTTATCCTATTTGCAATTTCGTCTTCTTGTGTTCCCTTCTTATTTAAAATTATTCCAAGGTATTTAAATGTATATACCTGTTCTATTTTTTTGCGTTGGATTTCAATATTTAGCTTAACATCTTTCTTGGATATTGCCATTACTTTTGTTTTTTCCATATTAATTATTAGATTGTGATTTTTTAATTCTGCCTCCCAGATTCTTATGTTCTCCTCCAGAGCTCCTTCAGTTCTTGCCACAATAACAATATCATCTGCAAATAAACAGGCTTCGATTTTTATTTGTTTTAGGTTTCTGTATCCTATGGTATATTTTTTTGTTTTTGGCCAGCACTTTTTAATTACTTCGTCTATTACACAGATAAATAGTAGGGGGTTTAATACCCCTCCTTGTCTGACTCCGTCATTATTCGTAAATTTGCTGGAAATAAGATTGCCTGTTCTTATCTGATTTATGGTATTGCAATACAAACTCTGGATTGTGGTTATCAGTTCCATATCCACTTCCTTATTTGTCAAGCTTTGCCATATTCCCTCTCTGCTAACCATGTCAAAAGCTTTTTTCATATCTATGAATCTCAAATATACCGTTTCATATTTTAGTATGGCTTTCTAGATGATCTGCTGTAAAGTGAAGATATGGTCCTGGACGCTATATGCTGGCCTAAACAAACTTTGAATATCTGCTAATGTCTGTTGTATGTCCCAATTCTTCCGCTGTAGTTTCTTGTAGGTTCCTGAGTCTTATCAACTTCGTTTCTGCTTATTTTAATTTTTCCTTCTAATAAATAGTGATCACTACTTATTTCGAAGCTTCTCTTTACTCTAACATCTTTAATTCTAGTTCTTGTTTTCCGCGAAACTATGATATAGTCTATTATTGATTTTTCCTTGCGTTGGGGAACCTTTCTGGTTATTTTATATATTTTTTTATGTTCGAAGAAAGTATTCGTGATGATTAGGTCATTATCAATGTAGAATTCTAATAATCTTCTCCCATTTGTATTTATTGTTGTTTCTCCATGTTTTCTTATAGTTTCTTGCCATTTTTTGTTTTCATTTCCCACTCTGGAATTAAAATCGACCAATATTATAAGTGATCCCTCATAATCCTCAATTGCTTGTTGCAGTTGGTCCCAAAATTTATTTTTATTTTCGACATTATCATTTTCGCTTGGTACGTATACTATAATTAATGTTACCACTTCATTTTTATTGCAGCTCATTGATACCTTCAGCAATCTTTCATTAATAAACTCCCAATTTTTTATCATTTTTATTTTGTTTTTGGGTATCAAACAAGCTACTCCTGCACAAGCCCATTCCGTTTCCTTTACTCCTCCAAAAATTAGCATATTACCATCTCCTATTATTTGAGTACCAGTGCCTTTTTTCTTTGTGTCTGTGATGGCTACTGCGCTGTAATCAGTGTTACAAAGATTTTCTATTAATTCCAATTCTTTACCGCTTATTCCTCTGATATTCCATGTTGCTATTTTCCATATATCTGATTTTTTTCATTACTTTTCTTATTTACGTTTTCTACATTTTTTAAGTTCATTTTCATTTCCTTTTTCGTTGCCAAATTTGTCTCCTTATCAGGTACCTTTTTTATCATTAGTTTTTGAATTTGTATCATTGCTTTCCTTTTTAATCGAACAGGTTACCTTATCCCATTTACATATTTCATCATTTACATTGATCTTTTGATATCTGACTTTTACGAATTTTCCTTGTCATCGTTGTTGTTTTGCAACTTCTCTTAATTGTCTTTGTACGTCCCTTTCTTAGGTTGTGTAGTCATCATCTATAAAAAATTTTGTTTCCTTAATATGTCATAGCAGTTTCTTGTTTTTTATTATTTCTGCCTTATCTTTGGATGAAAATAATTCCACTTTACACATTCTTTTGTTTAGCTTGGTTACTTCCTTTATCTCACATTTTGCGTTTAGCAGTGTTGTGATTTTATCCTCTACTTCTTCTTTCAGGAGTTTTATGTCTTTAGTAGTTTCCAAGCCAGTTATATTTATATTGCTTTGGTGTTCCCTCTTTTCCATGCTAAACATGATAAATTTAAACCAATCAGCAAAGTCTAATTTGTATTATAACTTCCCGATCTTTTTTATAATCTTCAAACAGTGTAGCTGTCGGCCTGTAAAATTCTCCGAGACGAGTTTCCGTTCTGCTCCTGGATATTATTAAACAGCCGTTCCAATGACTGTTCAGTTCAGTTTGTCCAAATCAATCCACAAGAAATGACATTATTTATCGAAACGGTTGTACAGGCCAATAAAGTGTCGAAGCGATGTATTTAATTGTTTCTTGTCGATTGATTTTGACGGATTGTTTAATAATAGAGGCCAAGGGTTACAGAAGGAAAGAAACAAAACGGAAATGGGAAAGCTTTTTATTTTATTGCAGATGGCGAGTTGATAATATCCTAAACAATTATTATAATAAACAGTTATTGGTGTCATCATTAGTGACAAAAAATCTAACAATAAAACACTGAAAAACTTTTGTTTTCAATACTTCCACAAAAGATGTTACAAGTTAATGTCACTACAGCTGTTTCGGCAGCGTGCCTTTCTTAAGTAATGTGTTTTTACAATGCGTCTGCACTTCAAAGTCTATAATTGGACAAGTTGAGGAGTAGGGAGCTGTTTGTCTCAAGTTGGTCATTCAGAAACTGTTCAATAAAAGAATTTTCACAACCTAGATATAATTCTAATATCTGAATCTCACTTAACATCAGAAAGTAGTTTTAGAATATCCAACTATTTAATGTACAATGCTGCCCATCCAGACGCAGCAAGAAGAGCCAGTGCTGGAGCAGCTATAATCATTAGAAAGGGTATAAAACACCATATTTTACAAAAGATTGAACAACCAGATCTACAAGCAGTCTCCATTGAAATAGAAGATTGGATCGGACCAATCTCGATAGCTGCTGTATACTGCTCACCAAATTATAGAGCTAACAAAAATTCTTTAAGTAATCTCTTTAACCAACTTGGTAACCGTTTCCTGGCAGGTGGAGACTATAACGCCAAACATACTAGTTGGGGTTCAAGACTGTGCGCTCCTGGAAGAGGCAGGGTACTACATCAAATCATATCAGAACAACACTTGGACCATTTGTATACGTATCAGCCTACATACTGGCCATCCGACCCGCAGAAAGTTCCCGACTGTTTAGATTTCTTTGTTACAAAAGGGTTCTCAAGGGGATATCTAAGTATCGAATCAAATTTCGATATAGAGTCTGATCATACTCCTGTAGTAGCAACTGTACATTCAGGAATTAAAGAAAAAGAGCCTCTGCCCAAGTTGCACAATTACAAAACCAACTGGCAAGCTTTCAGAGAAAGGGTTGAAGCAAATATTGAACTAAACGTATCACTAAAGTCACCAGAAGAACTAGAAAAAGAAATCCAAAATTACACAACAACGATTCAGGAAGCTGAATGGAAATCAAAACCTCCAACAACAAAAGCAAAAAAAAAAAATTTATTGTCCAATAAATGTCAGAGAAAAATTAATTGAAAAAAGGTATCTGAGTAGAACTTGGAAGCAAACTAGACATCCAGATGACAAGTTAAGGCTCAATAGAGCAGCACGACAATTGAAGGAACTACTAAAACAACTAAAAAATAACAGCGTTCAAGAATACCTAGAAAATTTAACGCCGTCAGATGCCAGCGATTATGTGCTATGGAAGGCTACAAAAAAATTAAAACAGCAACAGCGTCATATCCCACCAATTAGAAAATCCAACGAAACATGGGCCAGAACAAACAATGAAAAGGCAGAAACTTTCGGCAAATACCTAGAAGAAGTTTTCAAACTTATACCAGCTGCTGCAACAAATAACGATCAAGAAATCTACAATTTCCTACAGAACCAAACCCCGACAGGAGAAAACACACTACACGCTTCACCCAAAGAAGTTAAAAAAATAATCAACAATAATCTAATAAAAAAGAAAGCACCTAGCTATGACTTAATCACAGGTGAGGTAATTAAAAATCTACCTACCAAAGCAATCAAAATGCTAACTCAATTGTGTAATTCGGTACTAAGGCTAAAACACTTCCCAATCCAATGGAAAATTGCGGAAATTATCCTTATACAAAAATCAGGAAAACCTCCGAATGAGCCCACTTCATATCGACCAATTAGTTTAATGCCAGTAATGTCTAAGATCATGGAAAAAATAATAGAAAATAGACTTCTACAAATACTAACAGACAGAAATATGATACCCGACCACCAATTTGGCTTTAGGAAAGAGCATGGTACCGTCGAAAAATTTCACAGAGTGGTCAACGTTATAAATAAAACCTTTGAAGAAAAAAGTTACTCTTCAGCAGCATTCCTCGATGTTAGCCAGGCTTTTGATAAAGTTTGGCATCAAGGACTGTTGTATAAACTGAAAAAGAACTTACCAGAGGAACTATATACACTCCTTAAGTCGTATTTATCAGAAAGATACTTTCGAGTGAAGTTTGAGTCAGCCTATACAAAACTATATCCCATCAGATCAGGGGTACCGCAAGGAAGCGTTCTGGGACCACAACTGTATCTGATTTACACAGCCGACTTACCCACAAATCGTGATACAACGACCACCACCTTTGCAGACGATTCTGCAATCCTAGCAGTACACAAAAATCCCGTCGAAGCTGCTGCAAAACTCCAGAGAGTATTAAATCAAATAAATACTTGGGCACAAAATTGGAGAATTAAATTGAATGAACAAAAATCAAACCATATTGTTTCTACAAAATGTCACGGTGAATCACCTACAGTAACAATAAATAATAAGGTAATTCCCTCAGTTACCTCTGTAAAATATCTGGGCATGCACTTGGACAGGGGATTAACCTGGAGAACCCATATATGGAACAAACGGAAACAACTGGGCATAAAATTTAGTAAGCATTATTGGCTTCTAGGGCGTAAGTCTAAGCTCACGACAAGAAATAAACTGCTAGTCTACAACACAATATTCAAATCAGTATGGGCATATGGTCTGCAGCTCTGGGGAACAACATCCAAGTCGAATTTATCCATAATTGAGAGATTCCAGTCCAAGGTGTTACGTTCAATAATTGATGCTCCGTGATTTGTTACTAACAGGGATATTTACAATGATCTGGAAACGAAAACCGTCAGTGAAGTGATAGTGGAGTTAAGTGCAAAATACATCGTACGTCTTGAAAGCCACGCGAATGTGCTTGCAATTAATTTTTTAGACAACAGTCAGGAAACAAAACGGTTAAAGAGACAGAGACCATTAGATTTACCGCACAGACATTAAAATTGTTACAGTAGCTAAGTTAATATATTTATGTAATACAGTAATTTAATATTATCTCTATAGAGATGTGTGGCGCTGGTCACAATCTCTCTTCATGTCATTATTTCTCAAATAAAATGTGCCTATTGTTATATTATGTTATAACAGATTGCCTAATAAACATATAAAAAAAAATAAAATAAAAGAATTATTATGATCTAGAATCTAGAAAGTGAAGTGCGTACGTAGAATCTGTATTTCAATTATTGAGACTCTTTTATATTCTGCTATATGTTTGTTAAAGCATGTGCCAGTTTGACCGATGTAAGTTTTTGGACAGTCATTACTAGAGACTGGAAAATATGCACTAAAAAATGTCTAAAATATGCATGCAATATGCATTTTAAAACAAGCTGAATATGCACAATTAACATGCAAATATGCATTTATATATGCACTTATTTTTATATGAATAATTTTATGGTTTACGTTAAATACATAAATAAATAAAAAATAATAAAAATAAATAAATAGGTTTGAATTTAAACCAAATTGTATTATTATTTCTTAATATATTTTTTTAACTTCAGGTTTTGTGACAAATAAAACGGCAAAATATTTTATTTTGACCACAAGATAAATAAGAGTACAATAAAATAAATGTACATATTTTTATTGTTACAATATTGATTCATATTTTCTAAACTAATATTATAAAAAGAGTACAATAAAACAAATTTACATATTTTTATTGTTACAATAAATAATCATATATTGATTCATATTTTCTAAACTAATATTATGTCTTCTATCTGTTAATATTTGTTTATAGGCAGAAAAAGATCTCTCAACGTCACAAGATGTAATTGGGGCATATTTAAACTTTGCTATTAGAGACGGATCCATATTAATATTTTCATCGAAGTTTCCAAAATTGATTATATTATTTATTGAACGCAATAAAGTGAAACCCTCATTTTTGTTTAAAACGTCATCAAGTTTATCTTTAATTTTTACTCCAATTTCCCCATTCAGATTTGTTATTTTCTGTTTAACCGAATCAACAATAGACATACTATTGTGAAGACATAAATTTTGAGCCTCTAATTTTGTAATTGAACTTTCAATGATATCGAAATTCGATTTTATATACAACAATTGATTTTTAATAGACTTTTCTTTAAAAATATTTTGACAGTTATCAATAGCGGTACAAGTCGGATCAAAACTTGAAATAACGCTTTTGATGTCGTCGTAGTGTTCAGATAAAAATATAGCACTTTTAAGCCAAGTTCCCCATCTGGTTAATACTGGTTCTGGTGGTAAAGGAATATCGGGAAGCATCTCCCTATATACCTGTACACGTAGTGGTGCTTTCAGAAATACTTTTTTTACATTATTTATTAAGGTGTTTACATTGGGAAATTCAATTCTAACTTTCTCTGCAACTCTGTTTAGGCCGTGCGCCAAACATGTACAGTGAATTAAATTAGGGAAAAAGATTTTAAGATTGGATGCAGCTTTCATCATATATGAGGCGGCATCACTAAGCATTAATAATATTTTTTCAAATGGTACTTGATCAGGTAAAAAAAAATTTGTTAGGGATTCGTTAACAAATCTAGCTATTGTAGCATAGTTTGTTTTTTCCAAACATTTTACACTAATTAAGTATGAGTTTTTAAAATCGCCAGAGTCGTTAAGAACTCCAACAATTAGATTCGCAATTTGTCGACCCTTTGTATCCGTTGTTTCGTCGACGGAAATCCAAAGATATTCGGCTTTTAACTGATTTTTAATACTCGTCATCACATCTTTGTAACATGCACTGACATATTTTTTCCGAAGAGTTGAAGAACTTGGTATTTGAGCTGGTTTATCTTTAATCTTGCAATAAGTTTTTAAAAAGTTTTGACACGATTTATGTTCTAACTTGTGCAGAGGGATATTGCAGTTCAAAAAAAAATGGCATAAATCCTTTGCAAAGGTTTCTTGCCCAACTGACGTATTCTGAATCTGCAAACTGTTCTGTAGAATCTGCTGGCGAGGTTTATTATCATTTTTTGATAGCTTAGTTTGGTGAAGTGAAGTTTTTATGTGTTGAACTACTTGGAATTTCTTTTGACATGGAATCTGGAATATAATGATAATGATGTTTTAGATGTTTTCGTAAATAGATACCTACATTAAAATGATCAAACTTTTTAAACCTCCCCCAATTTTTTTTGTATTTCTCAAAGTGAAATTGAAATCGTAAAACAATAAATAAGCCAAACCGTTGCGAACTTTAAAAAACAGTTTTTGAAGAAATGGGACGGTTTGTCATTTTAGAATAGACAGACACATAGATGTGCAAAGAAGTTTGATAAGTTTAAAAATCTATTGAAGTGGAGAACTTACCTTTTTATCACAAATGGTGCAAAACATACTTTCACTGTCGATAACTTTTAGATGATTGTTACTTCCAATCCAACTTCTGAGAAGACTTGATTTTTCCCTTGCTACTTTAGGCATTTTCACAATAATAATAAAATGATTTTTTTACACAGTATAGTCAATAACTTGCAATCACAAAAGTTGAATAATCGGCGATTGATTTAAGACTAACCATTCATAAAATAAAATAATCTATCCTACCCTTAAAATGCTTAAAATTTCGTTTTGGTTGGTTTTCCCAGAATAATTCATAGTTGGCCGACACCAGCAGAAAGTACAGGTAATATTTGTAATGTTATTCAAAATATAATCGGTATTTACTTAGGTAATTTGTAAATTCTGAGAAGTCTATAAATCTTAAATATCCGGATAATGATACCTGCAGCTATAAATAACGCCCATTATGTTTATGGGTACAACAACAAAGGAGCTTAACAGCAAAATATTTACTTTCACATTTTATTTTAATGGATGTTGATGTTACTAATATATACCTTATTTTTAAATGGGGTAGAGTAAATTCCCATCAAAATATGCATTTATATGCTCTTAAATCTCCAAATATGCAAGGCATATGCATTTATGAAAAACATGAGAAATATGCAGCATATATATGCATATGCATTTTGCATATAATCCAGTCTTTAGTCATTACATGTCAGTTTGTATACACCACTCTGTAATTGCTCTTTCTATTGGCTCTTAAGTTGTTATTTGTTTTGAAAACCGGTATTATTCCTTTCTTTTTTGTGTATATATGTGATAGAGCATAAGCTACTGGACTTTTTCTCTGGTGGTGGGAAGACTAAGTTCAGAGCTTTCTTATGCAGTTTATGGTTTAAAATTTGGTTTATTGTTTGTTTGTTCTTCTTCTTCTTCCTCTTTATAAGCAACTCTGCTTGTTCATTGGCGGATTGATACCTCTATGGAATGTTGTCACTCCATCATTTGCGCGGTCGGCCGATACTTCTTCTGCCGATTGGTGATTTAACTCCGCCTAGAGTTTTGTTTGGTGGATCGAGTAGCTCGATAGAACTGTTGTCGGTCCCAAGCCCGGATAAAAGAGGAGGGAGTCTACAGCCAGGTTAGCACCCTACAGATAGATTTTAAAACCATACAGCTCATAGAAACAGGATTATGCCTCGGAACAGGAATGGTGTTTGTTTGTTGTACCTATTATTTACTGCTATTTGCTTAATTATATTCAATTCTCTCTCGAAGTTATTTTTTAATATGGGAATTTCTGTTAGCCTATGTAACATGCTATGGTAGGTTACTAATTTATGTTTTGTAGGGTGGGATGATCAATTTGTTTATAGTTGTGTCAGTATGAACAGGTTTATGAAATACCGAGAACTAATTTTGATTTCCAGTCTGATAATTTTTAAATCTAGAAAATTTATGGATGAATTCTGTTCTCTTTCTCCTGTAAATTCAATATTCCTATGGACTAAATTACTGTATGATTAGAATTGGTCAAGTTGCGTGTTAGTTCCTGAAAAACATACCAGTACCAGTATATCGTCCACGTATCTTCACCAATATAAGAACTGTTTGAATACAGGCTGTTTTGAAATCGTTGTTTCTAGAGGGTATAGGACGTTTCATCGCCGCCGTTTCGATGCCGCCAGTTCGATGCCGAT
The DNA here is from genome assembly GCF_917563875.1 of Diabrotica virgifera virgifera. Lineage (NCBI taxonomy): Eukaryota > Metazoa > Arthropoda > Insecta > Coleoptera > Chrysomelidae > Diabrotica > Diabrotica virgifera. The sequence goes on from NC_065452.1 coordinate 124,379,439, forward strand.
GTCGGCCGATTCATCGCCAGTCAATTAGTGGCTATCTGATATATTTCCGAATTTTCGACAGTTACAATTATTAGTTATTTTTAGTATTAATTAGGAATTCTAGGAAATGCGAGATATGACAGCGATGAAATGGACTGGCGATGAACCGGCGGCATCGAAACGGCCGGCGATGAACCGGCGGCATCGAAACGTCCCATTCCGGTTTCTAGATGATCCATAAAAATATCTAATAGCAATGGGTTTAGAGGATTGCCCATGATAAATCCTGCACTCTTATTTGTATTTATTTGATTAATAAATTGAAAGTATTGAAGTCAAACACAAAATTATTTAGAAATTCTACATAGAATAAAGCATTAAGGAACATAACATAGTTGATGCTTCTTGGTAGAGTAGAAACGTCTGTCAACCTACAGACCTGGAAGTGGAAGAAGTCAATAAAATAATCAAGAAGATGACAGGTCATTATGAACAGCGACTACACATTGTAAAATAAAAAAAAAAACTGATGATTGATCAGTCATGATCAGATCTAAGAAGTATTAAAAACAGAAGAAAAAATTCTTAAAAAAATTTTATTTCGAAAAATACCTGTTTTAATATGTTTTTCCTGTGGGCATTTCCCGATACAATAACACCCGTGGAAAAAGATCTATGATAGATTATGTTGTAACCAATAGAGATACACATCCATCAAAAATAATCGACGTACGATGCCTGAACTCAGCAGATGTGGGTAACGAATATAGCCTAGTTTTATGTAAAATAGGAATCATTATGAAACACTTTACACCCAAGAGGGCAGCACCACCACAAACAAAAATTAGAGTCGAAGGACTAAATACGGAATCCACAGAATATTTATACAGAAAAAGAATATCAGAGAAGATTGTTAACAATGGAATATTAGAAAACGATAACATCAAGGAAAGCTGGCAAAACTCAAAGGTAACATAATCAACGCTGCAACTTGGAGAGAGGAAAGTAACGAATACTAATATATTAAAAAAGAAAACCCCGTGGTTCAGAGAGGAAGTGAAGATAAAATGTGAAGAAAAGAAGAAAGCCATTTTACAATACAGAACAAAACAAACACAACAGGCATATACAACCACTACAAATGGATCAGAAACGAAACGAAGACTTTAGTGAGACAAATAAAAAGGGAACACTGGCAGAGTTTCTCAATACAGATGGAACACGACTTCTACGGAACACAAAAAAGAAGTATGGAGAATGATCAGAGGACAAAGAAAGGAGATGAACGAATTAATAAAAATGAAACACATTCAGAAGGAAACATGGGCAGACTACTTTTGAACTCTGTTTGATAAAGGCGACGATAATGAACCACCAACACCTAAAGTTACGACAAACGAAGAAATAAACAACAAGGACCAAGGGGTTAAGCAAGGACTAAGAAATTTAAAAAAAGAAAATCTCCAGGAGAAAACAGAATATCGAACGAACTTCTAAAGTACGGAGGACAAGATCTAACTAAACAACTATTAGAACTAATACAAAAAATAATAGAACAAAACAGAATACCACAAGAATGGAGATCAAGCATGCTAAGACCTCTATTCAAAAAAGGAGACATATCGGACCCAGAGAATTACAGAGGAATTAACTTATTAAACACAACATTAAAAGTAACAACCAAAGTGATAACAAACAAACTGAATGAAATTATAACATTAGCAGAACAACAACAAGGTTTTAGGTCGGGAAGATCATGCACTGACGCTATATTTATAATGAGACAAGTTCAAGAGAAATCGTTAGACAAGCCGCACACCAACGAAACATGAAACGAAAAACAACGTAAAACAGGTTTCATAAAAATTAAACACGGCTAAACAAATCTTGAAGTCCGCCTACCAATGAAACGAGTGTGATTCATCCTCATAACACATTTTTATTTTCGGAAAGTTTCATAAATGGCCGGACGTCTATTTGTTTAACAGTGTTTTATTTCCATGAAACGTGATTTACGTTTCATGTTTCTTTGATGTGCGGCCTGCCTAAGAATACAGCAAACCGGCATATTTATGTTTCGTAGACCTTAACACAACAAACACACGTTGAAAATGCTGCATTAAATGAAATGTGTCTAAAGTATTCAAAAATTTTTAAGTGCTTTAACTTGTATAAAATGCAATAGTTTTTATCATCCTGGTTGTACAAAATCTTTAAATCATGTGAAATATATAAATAAAAGTGACATTGTTTGCTGTGAACCAGAGGCTATGTCTAACCTTAAATTGGATGTTGATTTCCTAAATGCTATTCAGCAGGTTTCGATTGACAATAAGGTAGATATAAAAATATTTAATTATATTATTAAACAAAAAGACCTTATTATTAATGGTCTGCATCAACAAATAAATGTATTAACAGACCAAATCAACTTTTTGTATCCCGATAAAAAAGGAAATCCCATGTTTATCAATAAAGATAAAAAACCTGAGGATAAACAAGTATTCACCCAAATCACCCAAAGCAACAAATTACAAAATATTCATACAGAAAACCATAATAGCGTTGCCAAAGGTTCTCAAAAATCTCAAATTACTATAAAACAAACTTCCAGTGCTATTTTAGAAGCTGAAATTGCTGCAAAATGTAACAAGTATATTAGTTTAAACCAATATATAATACCTGAGTCGGAAGAAAGTCATTGGCAAACTGTTTCTCGGAAAAAGTCCAGAAGAAAATTCACGATTGGAAATAATGAAGATATAAAAATAAATGGTGTACAATTTAAAGGTGTTCCTAAATATACGGACTTGCATGTTTATAGGCTAGACCCATCAATGTCTAATGAAAATTTATTGAAACTAATACAGAACCATTTTCCCGAGGCTATGAGTAGCCCTCTGAAGTCAAAGTTTCCAGAGCAGTATTCATCCTTTAAAGTGAGTATTTATAACCAACATTTTGAGAAAGCTATGGACTCTAGCATATGGCCCCAAGGTGCATATGTGCGGCGTTTTTTAGTGAAGAAGAAACCTTTACTTCAAATAGGATAAATCAATCTCAAAAGTTGACGGTTTGTCACTTAAATTTTAGAAGTTTGAGGTACAAAATTCAATATTTGGAGGAATTGACGGTGTCTCTAAATTACCCAGAAGTATTGTGTGTTAGTGAAGTGTGGTGTGATAAATATGAAATTTTAAATTTGTTCTTGGACTCTTATGTATTAAGGGATTTCTTCCATCGTTCAGACTCAGGTGGGGCAGGGGTCGCAATATTTGTAAATGTAAGTTGTGCATATACTATTAAAAACTGGTCGCTTTCTAAGATTGATAAAATATTTGAGTATGCCTTGATTGATTTGGAATATTAAAATAACTTTATAACTGTTGGCTGTTTTTACAGATCATCAAAAGATACACAAACTTTCATAAATCAAATGGACGAAATGTTATCAGACATATTAACAAAAATAATATTATTTTCATCTGTGGTGACTTCAATATAAATTTTGATCCAAAGGTGCTCAATATAGATGCATTAAGATTAAAAAATGTTTTTACCTCTTATGGTTTAAATCAATGTATTTTTAAATATACTAGAATACATAATGACTCTAGAACTGTGATTGATAATATTTTCTGCAATGTAAATATTAAGTTTTTATCTTGTTCTGTTGTTTATACCGATGTGAGTGATCATTTTTTACATAAAGTTGAATACAAACTAAATGCTTCTTTTTCGAGGGATAATATTGTTTATAAACGTGATTTTAATAGCACTCTTAATATTAATTATTTTAATCAATTGCTCTCTAGGGAATCTTGGTGCTTTCTAAACTCACATCTATCTTCGTATGACAAGTTTTGCATATTTTATGAAAAAAGTTTGGAACTATTCGATAAAGCATTTCATTTGCAATCGGTGGATACTAGACGATTTTCTAAACAGTCTAAAAATAAGAGCTGGTTGACTTCTAATTTAATAAATGAGGGAGATTTTATTAGAGACATTTTCAGATCTATAAAATATTCAGAAAGTTATGAGCTCAGAATACGGTATAACATTCTAAAAAAAATCATGAATAAAAAATTAAGTTAGCCAAGCAAATTTATTTTAATAATAAAATGATAAATGCGCAGAATAATACGGCTGAGGCTTGGTGCATCATAAATCGAAACACTGTCGGAGGTAAAAATCGAAACTCTTCTAAATACCCAAGTAAATTTAAAAATAATTTAGGAATTTCTGTGGATGACCCTCATGACATAGCAGAATCTTTCAGTCAACATTTTTCGAATTCCGTAAAAAATTGAATTAGTCAAACTTCACCTGACTATAATCCTAAGAATCTTTCTTCGCCTATACACTCCCTTTTCCTTTATCCTGTTAGTGATGAAGAAATAAAAAGTATAATTAAAGATATCTCAAAAAAATCCTCGGCTGGTCTGGATGAGATCCCGTATTCTATGTTAACACATGTATCTCATAACATATATAAACAATTAACATTTCTAATAAACCTTTAATTTCAGGAAGGGATTGTTCCTCAAATTCTAAATACTGCTTTAGTTGAGCCTATACATAAAAAGGTGACAAATCAAAATTTGATAAATACCGAGGCCTATCACTTTTATCTGTGTTTTCAAAAATATATGAGAAGGCATTTCACATTTCACACACGTCTCCTCTCGTATATTAACAAGCACATTATAGAAAAGTCTCAATTTGGTTTCCGTGAAGGTATAAGTGTGCAAAATGCACTACTAGCGCTGTGCAATCATATTTTATCGAACTTTGATAAGGGTAATAAAGTTATCTGTTTGTTTTCTGAGCTTTTGAAACTGTAAATCATCCAATACTGCTGGAAAAACTTTATCATAGTGGTGTTAGAGGAACTGCGTTAAAGTGGATCCACACCTTTTTATCGAAAAGTTTTCAAAAAATTAAGGTAAATGTGAATGGGAATATAATATTTTCTTCAGAAGAAAATGTTCTCTCCGGAATTCCGCAGGGAAGTATCATTGGCCCTCTTTTATTTTTGATTTTCGTCAATGATTTAAATCAACTGATAAACGATAGCTCAACGTGTTTGGTTCGGAATCTATTAGATAATTTTTCTGATGCAATAAGCGTTCGAGTAGAAAACGTGGAACAGCAATCAGGCTGTTATGTCACTCAATTTGCTGACGATACCACACTTGCACTAAATTTCAATAATTTTTTTAATGGAGTACAAAAAGCAAACTGTCTTGTAAAAATTATGACTCATTACTGTTTAAATAATGCCCTAATCTTAAATGGATCAAAGACCAATATGGTAACCTTTTCACCTTCTACTATGCAGATGAGTCCATTAGTAAAACTTGACAATGGGTCAGTGGTAAATAGCTACTCCACTAAGTTGTTAGGTGTTTACCTGAATTTTAATTTGTCTTGGAGCCCTCTCGTTGATTATGTAGTGGGAAGATTGTCTGTGCACTGTTATGTTCTATGGCAACTTAGGAATTTTGTCTCCCTAGATATCTTAAAACTTTACTATTTTGCTCATGTACAGTCAATTTTGCAGTATTGCTTGGTTTGTTGGGGAAATTGCTCGCGAATTTAGGTGCTTGTTCTTAAAAAAAAATTATTCGTAGCAAGACGTTTAGAAGGCGCTTGGATTAATGTAGACCAGTTTTTAAACAATTAAATATTTTAACTGGAATTTCACTGTATATTTTCAGTTGTCTGTTTATGTAAAGTCACATAGATGCAATTTTATTTGCAGAAATGATGTTTCCTTAATGAGTGGCTACAATTTTCGTTACAGAAATGATTTGGTGACCCCTGCCCGCCACTTGACCGTTGTGGGTAAGGGTCCTTACCCAACATGCGATCGTTTGTATAATAAATTACCTAATTATGTTAAAAAGAGTCAAATATTAATATGTATTTAAGAGAACAGTTAAGGACTTACTTCTGGCAAACACTTTCTATTCGTTAGAGGAATACTTGCAGGCATCTTTTTTACAATTTGTATGCTTTTGTGTATATTTTATATGTTTTTATGTTAACTGTTTTTACGTACTTAGAGTTACTTATGATCATAGATTGTATTTGACGCATTTCAATACTTGTAAAAGTCAGATGAAATAAAGAATATTGATTGATTTATTTACAACGTATGCTGCACCAATTTAACATAACCGCCAGAAAATTTAACATGTTGATTTCCCAAAAAAAAAAAAACAAAATGCATAATTATAACAGCAAATCCAATAGGATGCAAATTGGAGTTGGAGGGTCAGATAATAGAACAAGTGATGGAGTTCAAATAACTAGGCATCACACTATGTACCTATCTAGTTACGGAAGGCTCGAAACAGAAATGGAAGATCAAGTGAATAGAGCAAACAGAGCCGCAGGTTGCCTGAATGACACAATATGGAGAAACAAAAATATCGGAAAAGAAATGAAAGGCAGAATTTACAAAACACTTATCAGACCAATAATGACATTCGCGGCAGAAAGACGACTCGACACAGAAAGGACAAAAAAATTGCTCGAAACATCGGAGATGAAAACCCTTCGAAAAATCGATGGTAAGACACTGGGATAGAGCTAGAAGTGCAGATATACGACGGAGATGCAAGGTGGATAATATTAATAATTGGGTAAGAAACAGAAGAATAGAATGGAATGACCACATAAGCCGAATGACAACAAATAGGATAGTCAGGACAGCGAGAGACGGTTCCCCAATAGGAAGACGATCAGTGAGAAGACCACGAAAACGATGGAACGACAACTTACTGAAGGCACATTGGAAAAACAGATAGAGTCATGTCTATACAAAAAAGAAGAAGAAGGAGAATATATTTTTCACATATACTGTTTACAAAAAAGGTGCTGAAAATATTCGCTCTGTTTCATTTTCGGTGTGGCACCCTGTATTGTCTTAACGGTAAAATTGTGGTGTTTACTATTTTCTCTAAAATTGATATAATCTTCATACACGTGCGTATAAGAGCATTAAATTCTAATTATAACTTAATCTATTCAACACTTATGATCGCTGCTGTTAATTCCCTAAACAATATATCCGTCCTATTATTTAGAAACCTACTTTATTGCGTGTAATGCCAAAACCGATATATCCTCAACGTATTTTGTTAATGGATTCTACATGTTCCGAAGTTCAATGATACTTGTTCGACAATTTCTCTAAAGTCTAAATATTTCATCGAATCCAATGCAGTTTCAAGACATAGGGGTTGATCTTAATTGTCTATTAAAAATTCAAGACTTTTCGGCCATGGAACATCCCTTTATTGATATAGAATATGATCCTTTCCAGATTTTTGCACTAAAATAATTGCAAACTATCTATTACGAACATTACATCATGTTGGTTGAGATTTTGGATAGCTAAAAGGCAAACAATAAAAAAAAATTCAAACTCAAAGGATTATTCGAAAAAAAAACTGTTAGTAGTCCAGGGCGCATCTGTTTTGAGATGGACGTTGAGAGGTGGCTCATATTTTTTTGCAGAAATTGCTTGGAATTAACTCATATAATTATAATTGAGTTATCCTCCCACTAATAAGGTCCGGAACTTTGTTTAAATAATCAAAATGTTAAAAAATGAAGGAAAAATTCGATTTTTTTTCTTCATTTTTTGATTATAACTTTAAAAGTACCTATTTTCGAGAAAAGTTGCACTCACATAAAAGTTGCGTAATTAAATTTCCTACAATATAAGATTGGTTAAAAATTTTAAAAATTGTCACACTTGTTGCAAAATAGCAATAATTGCGAAAAAACATAAAAAAACATGTATTTGCATTTTACGTTTTTTAACCATTTATTTATTTAGAACCCTCATATTTTACATAGAAAAACTTTATTATATAATAAAACAATACTGCAAATTTCATTTAGATTCGTTCAAATAGATTTTACAAAATACATTTTGCAATCCAGCTTTCGCAAAAAAAATCCTTTTTTCAATATGATGCAAGACTGAAAATAAAGCAGATAGTAGGTTGAATTTTTTTTACATCTAGAAGAATGCTGTACCTTTTTTTTTGCAATTTGCAAAATTAAAATCGATTAACCACCACGGCGCGGCGTCATAATATTTTTTAAAATAAACATAAATTTTTGGTGCTACGCGCAGGACAGTGGTGTTCGATTCACATGAAATTGATTTCCACCAAAATTTCTTCTAATCTTTATCTAATATATTATTTTCTTACTCTATATTTTGTTGTATTTTAATATTTTAATTCCACAAAAATCAAACTAATTTGATTATTGTTTGTGAAATATTGTTTAAACAATTGCATATGTTTAAAAATAATAAACTTTTATTCTCTTTAAAAAGTTAAAATATGTGAACAAAAAAAGTTCTTGCTAAAAAGTGTTATTTCAAAGGACAGAGTATGTGTTTTTATTTTTCAATAAACAAATTTATTTATTTATATCGAAATTTACTAAAAATTAAACTTTGTCACTCATTATCAAAGATCATTGGAATGCCCAATCAGAGCAAACGTATCCGCTGTCCTGCGCGTAGCACCAAAAATTAATATTTATTTAAAAAATTCCTGACGCCGTGGTAGTTAACCGATTCTAATATTGGAAATTGAAAACGAAAGGTACAGTTTTCTTCTATACGTAAAAAAACTTGCTGTCTGCTTTGTTTTCAGTCCTGCAACATTTTGAAAAAATGAATTTTTTTTGCGAAAGCTGGATTGCAAAATTTATTTTGCAAAATCTATTGAACCGATCTGAATTAAATTTACAGTATTGTTTTATTTTCTGGGTAAAATATGAAGGTCCTAAGTGTAGCATAAATGATTGAAAAACGTAAAATACGAATACTGGTTTTTTATGGTTTTTTCGCAATCATTGCTATTTTGCAACAAGGGTGACAATTTTTAAAAATTTTAACCAGTCCAATATTGTAAAAAATTTAATTATGCAACTTTTATGCCATTGCAATTTTCTCGGAAATGAATACTTTTAAAGTTATAATCAAAAAACCAAGAAAAACATCGAATTTTTCGTTCGTTTTTTGACATTTTGATTATTTAAACAATGTTCCGGACATTTTTGAATGGGAGGATAACTCAAATATTATTATATGTTATTTTTAAGCAATTTCTGCAAAAAAATATGAGTCACCTCTCAACATCCAAATGTACTGATATTTTTACAGATGCGCCCTGATCTATAGTTAGATTAAATATAGAAAAATCTCACACATTCGTTAAAAAATTGAAAAATTCTAACACATTTTTTAAAGAAAAGCGTGGGGCGCAAAAAGTAAAAAAGTATCTATCCTCAAACCGTTTATTCGATTAAGATGTTTTTCTTTAACGAATGTGTTAGATTTTTCAATTTTTTAACGAATGTGTGAGATTTTTGTGTATTTAATCTGTCTAACAATTTTTTTCGAATAATTCTTCGAGTTTGAATTTTTTTTATGTTTTGCTTTTTAGTTGATTTTTTTATAATATTTTTAATTTTAGTCACTCGTAACTAAAGAAAAGCGTTTCTGAGAGTAGAGGGTACTGAGTAGAGAGGTAGCATGTCACTGACCCCCCAGGCCAATCTAGACGGGTGGGGGCGGTGGTACAAACAAAATAAGGGCGGTACAATGCGATACTAAGGCAGTACAAACGAACATACCCATCCCGGACTCCTAGATCGAAAAAGGGGGGGATAGCATGTCATTAGCCCCTCCAGAGAGATTTAAAAGGGTGGGGCCAGTACAAACGAATGAAGGGTGATTAAATCCAGTACTAACGCAGTACAAACGAAATAGCCTATTTTCGACGTTCAGATAGCAAAGAGTGTAGAGTAGAGGGGTAGCATGTCACTGGCCCCCCTAGGCCAATCTAAACCGGTAGGGGCGGTACAAACAAAATAAGGGCGGTACAATGCGATACTAACGTAGTGCAAACGATCATACCCATCCCGGACCTCCAGATCGAAAAAGGGGGGATAGCATGTCACCAGCCCCTCCAGAAAGATTTAAAAGGGTGAGGGCAGTACAAACTAATGAAGGGTACTCCAGTACTAACGCAATACAAACGAGTCAGCTTTTTTTCTACCCTCAAATCAAAAAAGGGGGGCTGGTGACATGGACCTTTAAATTAGTGCACTTCTTAACTGTTGTTTGATTATATCATCATAGCGAAATCGTATCAAACTGAAATTAGGATAAAATTCATTGCTGAATAATCAGGAATTCGAACGGTTTGTCACTTTTTGAGATCCAATCAAAATTGATGAATATATCGTCGCCTTAATACTATAACTTGATAACTCGAAATTAGTAGTTTTGAGATAAACGGGTTTAAATATTTTAAAGATATTTGTGCTGCTTCCATGATGTTGGTAAATACGGAATTCACTTTGCAGCTCTAAAATACTGTTCCTTAACTTTTTGGCTACTGATCACTGATCTATTTAGGAATACATACGTTGCAAATTTGTTTTCCAATATGGAAAATAACATGAAAAATTTAAGTTAATAACAATGTTAACATTTGGTAATGTCGCATGTCGTGCCAAGTTGCATCTAAGTGATCTTTTTAACAAAGCTAATATTTTAAGCATTATTTTGGTGAAAATTAGCCCTCTGCCATGGGGGTTGCCAGATCTGCTAACAATTCTCGAATTTTTGCATTAACATGAACGGAATAAACAGATAGCAATTACGTGGTAAGCTCAATGCTTTCAGAAAATCACGTGCTACAACTAGATAACTAGAGTTTGCTAGTTGTAGTATTCAGTGTATGTCGTATTCACGATTATTTCGATTAAACAATAGCTTGATAACTTATCTAGTCAAGTTTTAGCAATGCATATTAGGGGCATTTGAGTTTTATCAACTTTCGTCAATCATAAATAAATACTTAACCCGTTTGGAGCGAGTTATCAAGTTTTTACACAATATGGAGGCAAATAAAATACATTTTGTAAATTAGTTATCCCAAAAACGTCAATTTTGGAGTTATTAAGTCATAGTACTAAGGCGACGATATGACAAAAAAAACTTTGTGTTCCTTAGACATTTTTGATTTGTGTTTTTGACCGGCCCTCTTATCCAAACTTTGTAGAAAATATATTAGCGAGATAAACATTATATGTACAGACGATGGCGATGCCTAGCCCACATCCACAATCCATACGAATGCAATAATATATCAAATGAATTCA